>NC_058408.1:121198651-121476649 GCF_002201575.2 Neomonachus schauinslandi
GCGTGGAGCCAGGGAAGCGAGCAAGCCGCTGGGGCTGCCCGGCCGCTTTATAGCCGGGGCGGGAGGGGGTCGCGCTTTCGTAACGGCGGGGGTGAAAGACCGAGGGGAGGCGCCGGGCCGGCCGGCCAGCACTTGCATAACGCGCCCTGACTCACCGCCGCCCGGGCGCAGGGAGGGTCCCCTTGGGCGGGAGCCGCACGTCCAGGGCCGCCTCGGCCGAGCCCAGCTCCCCACGGCGCCGAGCCGCGGGAACAAGCCCTGGCCTGGTCCCCCGGCACTCGTGCCAGCGGCCGCCAGCTGCAGCCTGGGGTGGCCTCGGGGCGGGGGGGGGGGGGGAGGGGGGGGGCGGCTGCTCTGGCCGGAGGCGCGAGTCGGCCGGGCGGGAGGACCGCGCCCTCCCAGAGAGAGGACGCGCGATGCTGGCCGGTGCCTTAGCTCCCGCGCCCCGGCCCTGCCAGGTTGGCCTCTCTGCCTTCGAGGGCCAGTTGTGCAGCGCGGGGCTGGGGGGGGGATATTTCGGCCAAGTAGTTTTTCATTTTATAAAGGATTTATTTTACTCTCTTTCAGGAGAGTTGTGGTACCTTCTGGGTCAATATTTGTTCTTTAGTTTCAACATCTTTAGAAGCATTAAAACCCTCCCTGTTAAATATTCTCCAGAAATGAACCCTGGTCAGGGCAGGAAATAACTTTAGCAACCTTGGTGGTCGCCTGTTTACTCTGTGGCACTTCGCTCAAACCACTTGGAAGCGCCTCTATCAATTGTTTATAACGCAATGTGTTTGCAAAGCCACAGTGGAGTTTTGTTTTCCAAACAGCTAAGGTGCGTTCACCTGAGGAGCGGACAAGAGTGGGGAGGTGAACAAAATTCTATAGTCAATGGTCAGTTGAGTCAAAACGCTGTGACGAGTTATGTTATTTTGCCTACGTGATGGCACAATTTACTGACCATGTCATTCAGAGTTACAGTTCCTCTAATTGATCAAAGTCACAAGATGCAGCTTTTGACTGAATGACAATTAGTAATTTGGCAAAGAAATAGGCACCTTCCTATAACTCTTTGGACATCTACCTGCCTGGTTCTCTGCTTCCACTTGCCACCTTTCCCTCCCTTCCTGCTTCCCAGTTGAGTCTTTAGGGGGTCTCGGGAGTGCCAGGGATGACGCATTTAACTCCTTCCTGCCCCAGAGCTAGGATAGCCCTGTTTCTGGCCAACCAGCTAACTGGTGAGGCCAGTTTTATCCCAGGATGTGTAATCCCAAATAGCTCCTATAAGAGCTGCTCCTGCAGGGACCATGTGTGGGGATGCACAGTGGTAGCGTCCATGCACCCTAGGTGGGAAATGACCATAGGGCATCTTTCTCCTGTCCAGTGCTTGCATCCTCTCCTCGACATTCCAGAGTCCAGAAGGTCTTCCAGCTTCTTCTCCAACACGTCCAGTGATGGACGGAGAGCTCCTGGCTGAGCCTAATTGCCTTTGGACAGTTATTGCTGCCAGAAAAGTTCTCCCAATAGCCCCCTCCCTTTCATCTGTTTCTTCTAGAACGTATTCTGGTGGTCCTTGCACATGCTACATAAATGTTGACTGAATGGAGGGACTTTCAGTGCATCATTATGTTGATTGTTTTTGCAACAACATGTTTTTTCCTTTATGTGTTAGATGCCTAAGAGGGGCTGCAACTGTTTCTCCTTCTCTCTCTCTCTCTTTTTAAAAAGATTTTATTTATTTATTTGACACAGAGAGAGATCACAAGTAGGCAGAGGGAGAGAGAGAAGCAGACTCCCCGATGAACAGGGAGCCCAATGTGGGACTTGATCCCAGGATGCTGGGATCATGACCTGGGCTGAAGGCAGACACTTAACGACTGAGCCACCCAGGTGCCCCTCTCCTTCTCTCTTTAATGATAAATCATGAACCTTGGTGTCCCAGATACCAGTAAAGAAAAAGTTTATTTTGGCATTCTCTCTCGAATTTCTTCATGATTACAAATAGGTGAATGCAGGTCAACTGATGTTTTTAACGTCAGTGCTTTGGAATTTTTCCTCATAAAATAATTTTTCGAATATGCATGTATATATGTAATATAAACAGGAAAAAAAAATGTTCAGTGATTACCTCCATGTGATAGAATTAAGGACATTTGATTTTTACTTTTTGTAATTTCCAAATTTTCCTACAGTGTAACTGTTTAATCAGAAAACAAAACAAATATTCTCGTTGCAAACATTTTTCTCTTTCTAGCAATGAGATTGTTTTAAATGGCATCTTAATGGATGTAATTGTAATTGTATATAATATACACAAAAGTTCATTTTCTGACATATTTCATGAACAGACCGTGATTCATTCATCTTGTTATCTGTCCCTCCTCCAAACTTTTCCATGAGATTTATTGAGACTTACTAGGTGCTCAACTAATAGATATTGACTTATTTTGTCTTACTGAAATTCATCACATTAGGTAAACTTCCAAAAATATTTATTTAAAAAGATTTGGTCAGAGGTCATTGTTTCTAAAATATAATTTCTCGGGGGGCGCCTGGGTAGTTCAGTTGGTTATGCATCTGCCTTCAGCTCAGGTCATGATCCCGGGGTCCTGGGCTTGAGCCCCACGTTTGGCTCCCTGTTTCTCTCTTTCTCTCTGGCTCTCCCTCTGCTCATGCTGTCTCTCTTGCTCACTGTCTCTCAAATGAATAAATAAAATATCTTTAAAAATAGGTAATTTCTCAGGATTTAGCACTTGGGGCAGAGGTGGCTAGCTAGTCTTCCACCAAAAAGTCTGCATTCCTCTTCCATGGTGTAGAGTTGTTGGGAAGAGATTTTTCTGCCGGAGGGCACCTCCTCACTTCCCGTAGCTCTGTAAAGCCCCATGCCTAAGTCTGGTGGATGGAATGTGGACAGAAGTGCTGTGTGTCACTCCCAGGCAGGACTTGCAAAAGCTGCCTGTCCCTCTTCTCTCATCTGCCGGCTGGTGGAGCCTCCATCAACCTGGGACCCCACCAGTGACTAACTTTCTGTGAATGAAAAATAAACTTCCATTGGATTAAGCTGCTGCGTTTTTGAGGGGGCCACCTGTAACAGAAGCTGGTGCAGCCTGAACGAACTCAGCAACAAGCGAGTCACTGGCTCCTGGGAAATAGGGAAAGATGTGTTACCCTCATTGAAAGAAGGGCTAAGGCAAGAACTTTATGTCCTTGCCCTCATAAAAATGAAGCATTTCAAACCAGCTCCATTTTGTGCAAACTAGACATTTACATCCACATCCTGACAGAGAGGCCAAGGAAAATGAAAAACAAGGAAATGGGGTAGCATTCATCTTCTGACTACATTTAAAAATGCCAAAATAAATGGTGGGAAAATGAAAAGATTATTCGGCCAGCTTTTTCAGGTACAAAGAGTCAAACTAATTTTTTCAATAAGGTTTCTTTCAGTGATCACAAAGCCACCGGTCAGTGTCCTTAATTTAGGGGAAAATCACATGGATCCCACCGAGTTATTTCTGAGACACCGGGTCACACCCAACAATTAGGTGTGCGCAGAGATTCCTGTGAGCAGATGTGCAAGGTGAAAGAGCCCATTTGCACTTGACTGCTGGGATGTGCCTGAAATCCCTAACTTTAGGGGGTGCCTTTTGGTGATGAGTAATGGGGAACAGAGAATCTGGCTAAAGTGGAGCCGAAGAGTGAATTCAGTATAATGATCTGGAGTGCACTCGGTTAATCCAGGACATTGTTAGATTTGGTTGGTGCTTCAACCTCAGGTTCATGTGGTTGGGTTATAAGCATTGCTTCCTGTAGAAGTGGTTAACTGCCGTGGAAAATGTTAGCAATGATAGAATTAGGCGTTACATGTGTTTATTAGTAGACTATTGAAAAATGTAAATTTGTTAAGCAGAAAGTTTAAGGAAATGAAACCATTCTTTGGTACATCTGTAGGCTTTTAAAAAAAGATTTATTTCTTTGAGAGAGAGAGAGAGAGCGTGCAGGGGGAAGGGGGAGAGGGAGAGAGAAACCCAAGCAGACTCCGTGCTGAGCATAGAGCCCAGAGCCTAGAGCCCAGAACCTAGAGCCCGACGCAGGGCTCAATCTCATGACCCTGAGATCATGACCTGAGCTGAAACCAAGAGTGGGACACCCAACTGACTGTGCCCCCCAGGCGCCCCTCTGTAGGCTTTTAAAAAGAGTTCCTGGAATTTTTATTTAGATTTTTTTTAATTGGTGTTTAATAACATTTTCTGATATATATATTTTTTCTGATATATATATATTAAATTCTTAAAGGAAATGTCTTTGTATATTCTCCTAGAGCAGCTAGTACGATGTCTTGTGCACCTCATGGGTACCCTTTTTAATCTAATCCTATTTAAACCGGCAGTTTTGGGGGTAGGTCGCTATCACTTACTAGCTGTGTGATCTTGAGCTAGTTACTTAATTTCTCCGTGCTTCAATTTCTCACCTGTAAAATACAAACAATAAGAGTACCTACCTCATTGGGTTACTGTAAGAATTAAATGAGATAATATATGTAAGGGTCTTAGAAGAGTACCTGGCACAGATTATATATTATAATGTTAGCTATTCTTATGGTCATTTTTTTATTATCAATACCTATGGCTTATATTTCTAAAAATATTCTGAGTTTTCACATTGACCTGGTTATTGTTTCAGAGATGTTTTATCTAAATAAATGATAATCAATGTCTGTAAAATCTTAGAAATGCTGACATAAAAATTAAACAGTGAAGTTCAACAAAGTCAACACATATTGTGTAGTATCAGATATTCATTCTAAGTGGTCTGTTTGAAAATTTAAAAATATATATATTGTTCTTTTCTTACACTTGTTTTTTTTCAGTGCCCCGGACTGACAAGCCAGTAAGAGACACAAAGATCTTGTGAGCTCACTCTCGTGAGCCAGAGACTCTGCAAGGACCAGCCCCCAGGAGGAAGGGCAGTGGAGACAAGGGGACTCAGTCAAAGACAAGAGAAGGAGAGAGAGATTTGTGTGCGTGCAACAAGGCAGACTTCCAATATTTCCCTTTAAAAATGATCTGTCTTTATAAAATGTCATGCCGTAGGCAAAGTAGCCACCAGCGATCCCTCTGTCTTGCTTGCTTTTTCTAACTGATCAATTGCCTACTTCTGTCAATTGTTGCCTAGAACTGGATCTCACATTTGTCCCTTCCTTTTTCGTTCCCAAGCAACCTCACCCGTAGCCTATGAAAATAACCTTTAAAACCTTTGTTTATGAATGCATGAATTTATTACATAAATTATATACGTTCGTTGTAGATACTTGAAAAAAACCAGATAAGCAAAAAAGAAGAAAAAGATTAGTGTGTTGAATCCCATCACTTTGGAATAATCACTGTTACCATGTATGTACATACACCTTCATGTGTGTGTATATATGTGGAATCGTATTGCAAAACTATCTTACAATTTATTGCGTATCATAAATATTTCTTCATATAAATAAATAGACCTTAACAGTAGGATTATTAATAAATGTAGTTTTCTATTCTGTGGATATAATGCTATTTATTTACTCAACCTCCTATTGTTGAAAATCTAGGTTATGTCTAATCTTTCAGTTTTATAGTTGTACTTTTGATGAACACCCTGGTAACCGCATTAATCACATACAGTCTTATATTTCTGCAAGATAAATTCATAAAAGCAGAATTTCAGGGTCAAAGCCTATACACATTTTTAGGGTATTTGATAATGAACCAAATGCAATATAGCCTCTTAATCTTATCCCTATGTCCAGTATTTCTTGTCTCCAATTCATCCTTCTAAGCACTACCAGATTAAGGTTGTAGGAAAGGACCCTTATAATGTTTTCTTCCTGCCCCCAAAACTTTCCAGGGTCCATCCTCAGCCTAGCTTCTGAGGCTCCTGTAATCTGAGCCCAACTCAGATTTTTCAGATTCATCTCTCACTCTTCCCCCTGTTACTCTACACCCCATGTTATTGCTTCTGCTGTTCCTACCACCTGGAACACACTCGATTCCCAACCCCCCATCTCTACCCATTCTAGATATGATCCCTTTTCTGAACTCTCATACCCCTGGGTATATACCTCACTTCTGGCATTTATCATATTCTGTACCTCGCTTCATGGCTCTTTATGTATTGCTCTCATCTCCCTTCTCCACCACAAGTGCTTGTGAAACCGGAACCAAGACTTACTCATCCCCTGCAACCCCGGAGTACAAGTGTCACAGTCAGGATTGACTCCGTTGTACTGCGGTAATAGACAACCCTCGTCTCTGAGAGGCTAAAAACAAGAAGTTTCTTTCTCCCTTATGCTACATGTCCATCCCAAGTCAGCAGGGGGCTCTGTTCCAGGACATCCTCACTCCGAATCTGAAGACCCCTCCATCTGGAACTGATGTGGCAGCGGGGAGAATGGAGAGCCCAGGTTCTTATGCTGGCAATGAATCGTTCTTACCTGGAAGAGACATTTATCACCACAACCCAGAGGCAAAGTTCGTCACATGATCTTACTGGGGGAGGAGGGCAGAAAAGAAGGATCTTCCCATATAACTAGGAGGAGAAGAGAATCAGATGAGGGGGAACATGAAGTCTCTACCACAGAAGCTAATATGGCAGCTTGTTTATAATGGACAATCAATAGGCATGTGTTCAAAGAATGAGCAAATCACGAATCTAGAAATAGTTATAAAAACAAAAGAATGGTGACAATAGTGGGCTATATTTCATTTTTATATTAATTTTCATTTCTATAAGTAGAGGAATGTTAACATCTATGGTTATTTTGTTTTTCCTATTAAGTAGATATCTGCATATGGAACACAGATACGTGTTTTTTCTCTCTTTGCGTATGAGGAAAGCATGGAATTGGGGAATTGTGAGCACACAACATACTTTTGGTAGAACTTGGAGCTGTGCCATGGTCACACAAAATAACTGAGTAGAAAGTGTCCCAAACTGTGTTAGAATGTGATGGTCCCCTGGGAGGGGTGACTGGGCTGACTCAACTCCTTCCTCTTAGGAGATAAATCTCTGCATTATTCTAGTTATAACGAGATGCTAATAGGACGGCGTTATGCAGTTAATAGTACTCTGAAGAGGACCCTCTTGAGACTACACTGAGTGTGACAGAGGAAGGCACAAGAAAAGATATGTGTTTGGCAGGGCTCTTGAGGTGGTAAGTGAACTCAGCTGTAAGAAGCCACATAAGAAATGCCAGTTTGAGTTCAGTTCCCCTGGGAAAACCATGTTCTTTTTTTTTTTTTTTTTTTTAAGATTTTATTTATTTATTCATGAGAGACAGAGAGAGAGAAGCAGAGGGAGAAGCAGGCTCCCCGCTGAGCAGGGAGCCCGATGTGGGACTCAATCCCAGGACCCTGGGATCATGACCTGAGCCGAAGGCAGACGCTTAACCATCTGAGCCACCCAGGCGCCCGGGAAAACCATGTTCTGACCAAGAACCTCTCATTTGCTGACCTAGAACCTACAACCTCAGCAGATGTCTTTTTCTTTTCCGATAAGACTATTATCACTCTATCAAGATAAGTTTAGCAAAGTAAATGAAACCCACAGCATTGCTGTCTTTGAAGTGGACTTAAATGTGGGTCTAAGACTAACTTTTAGAGTCCCTGTAATGTGTGTGTTCATTCAGGAGAATCTGCCACAAAGTTTGCAGTTTTCTTGAAATGCTAGAAGACCTTGACAAAGTTTGAAATCAGCATTTAAATATTCAAGGAAATTGGTTCATGAAATGTGCTGTGTGACCTATTAGTTGTATAATAGTGTTTAAATATTTGGGAAAGTGTGCTTAATCGATGTAAAAGCTTAATAAACTAAACATTAAACACAACTAAGTAGCGGTAAGTGTTTTTCCACGCCTAACCCCCCCCGAGACGTTAGAGATCCTAGCAACAGACAAGACAGATTTTAGCCACTAGATTTAACAGACTGTATCTTGGAGCAAAAATGCATGGGGCTGGCCATTACTATTCAAAACAAAATCCAAACTAATACGAGTGACAGGAAGACCCAGTTAGCAAGTACATGGGCTACCTTTTATAATCATGTCTTTTGACAAGGATTATTGTTTACATTGTGGCTTCATTAGGCTTGGATCATGGGCAAATGTTTTGCCATGTTCACCTTTCTAGAACAAGATTAAGGTTTGTTCCTTTAAAACACTCCCAGGGTCAAGCTTTTAAATGAGGGGAATTGAGAGGCGAAGGTTTTAGAAAAAGTAGGCCAGGCAACTTGGATGATCATAGGACTTTTAAGAGAAGGAAAGATTAATATTCCATTTTATGTTGCATTGATGCTAAACCCTTCCATCTCCCCCAAATGCTAATTAAAGTTGCTATATAAATAAGCAGACACTTCCAAGGTCTAATAGTTTCACTTCATATAGCTATCATGAAAAAAAATGAGTCAGTGTGATTTTAATGTCCTATCATTAATGGATACATCGATGATTCTCCTTGCTGTGGACAGCAGCCCATGTCCAATGATTTTTCTGGAATAGTCACCTCGACTTGCCGCTTGCCTGGCTGATCTAAGATGTTCTGAGGATTCTCTGAGGACTTATGAGCTAAGAATGCTTAGGGATTGCATGTCCTGAAGAACTCTTTAATCCTGTGCTCCCTGAATCCTACTCTAAGCCAGACCTTCTGTCACAGCCCAAGAGTGACCGGCAGTTTGGGGTTATTTATTTATTTTTTTTGAAAGCTCTGCTAAGCAACTATTCTGCTCCATCTTTGGGGGATCCTGTGAGGTGCCATGTAGGGTTTTCTCAGTGACTTTGACCAGGATGTAGTTCCTTCTGGGCCCACCATCCGAGGTGGTGCTCTGAGGGTCTCACTTTCTGAACCAGAACAGCAGAGCAAGCCGCACCATGGGTGAGATCAACCAAGAGGCGGTGGTGAAGTACCTGGAGGACCACCCTCAGTTTGCCAAGGAGTACTTCGCCAAGAGTCTGGGGGAAGCCCCGGGGCCCACTGGGCCGCTGTCGCCGGCTGAGGAGTGGGCCATGGGCGCCGAGCTGCTGCTGGTCGTGCACGAGGAGGCGGCCAGCGCCGAGCCCACGGTGCACCGGGCCCTGCAGAAGGTGGCCTGGCTGCTGCAGGCTGACCGCTGCAGCCTCTTTGCCTGCCGGGCCCGCAACGGCACGCCCGAGGTGGCCTCCTGGCTGCTCGACATCACCCCCACCTCCAGGTTTGAGGACAGTCTGGTGGTACCCGACAAAGAAGTTGTGTTTCCATTGGACATCGGGATAGTGGGTTGGGTTGCTCACACGAAGAAAGCCGTTAATGTCCCAGATGTACAGAAGGTAGGTGGTTTGATGACAGTGAGGCCGACTGGATGTCTTGGCAGGGTCGTGGAAGTGCCGGTGGGGAGAGCTGGGAGCCAGGGGCCAGGCTGCGGCATTGGTGTGGCTATAACCTGAGGAGTAGGAACAGCGGGGAGAGGATCCCCTGGGCCGAGGGTTGCCCGATTTAGCAAATAAAAATATAAGATGCTCAGTTCAAGTTGGATTTGAGATAAACAATGAGTACGTTTTTAGTGGGTGTCCCTTATAATGTTTGGCATCTTATCGGGCAAACTTAGCTGGGCCGGGTGCATCCCACACCTGCTCTTTACATATCCTCCCTGCTCTGGGAACTTTCCTTCTGAACAGCATGGCAAAGCGGCCCACACTGGTGAGATCAGCAAGATGCCTGATGCTGAGACTCGTGAGCTGCTCCCCACACCTCTCACTCACAACCCTTATTTTTGTTTGTTTTGGGGTTTTTTTGTTTTGTTTTGTTTTTTCACTCACAACCCTTTGAGGTCACTCAGTTCTCTGGGACGGCCTGGCTCATAAATGGATTCTTTCACTTACAGACCAAATGTGCAGAAAGAACAAATAATACCATTTGAAAGTTCAGATGTTCACATTTGGATTGTGAAAAATGTAAATTTGGCTGATAAGTGCAATCGACCATCCTAACCCCCCATAAGTCAGCTCTAGCGAGAGTCAACTCCAATCACGCAGTATGCTCCTGAGATGAACAGCATACCGAGCAAACACAAGGTGTTGTTATGCGCTTTTAAAAACAACAAAAAAATCACTCTTCTTACCACCACAATGCTTGTTCGTTAAAAAAAAAATTTTTAAATACGAACAAACAAGGAGGAAATGTAAATCACTCATAATTGCTCCGCTCATCAGTAACCACAGGTACCAGCCTGGGGTTTCTCCCGCTTTTTTTCTACACGCCTGTCCTGCGACTATGATTTTGCTGTTAACTGAAGGGGAGCAGTGGCTTATGATGGAACGGGGTTGATGGGGAGTGTCCCTGAAATGCTTCCCGCTTCTGTGCTGAGGTTTGCTGGCCGCTTGTGGACGGGGGCAGCTGGTGGCAGGCGGCTAATCCCCTACGTGCCTCCTGAAGCTGATTACAGGACGAAGGCCGCACGGATCCAGAAGGCACAGAAGTTGTCAAACATTAGCAACCCTCTGCAAACAAGCCCAGCACAACCCTCCGGTGCAAGGGTTGCTATCCGCCACCACAGAGTCCTCAGTCCCTTTCTGATCCCTGCCCTCAGGGAGCTCAAGCTAGTTTCAGGGATCTTCTGACGCTGACTGTCACAGCTCCCGTGACTAGACGGATTTGTCCCCTTTAGGCAAAATTCTCCAGACTCCAATTAGGATGCTAGGCCCGCACAGCCTGAGATTTTCTCACGGGAGTATGCTTCTTGCCAGTCGCCAACCGAGGACATCTGCAAAATTACTAGGACTTCAAACTTAAGAAAGGGACATGCAAGTTTTTTTCTGAAAAAAAAAAAAATTGTTTAAAGAGATGGGTAAAATGGTTTCTGTTGTAATGCAGTATCAATAAGCCCAGTTGGCATTTTGAGAAGAGAATGATAGAGGCGGCTGGAAAGAGCGGGTGGCCTTGGTGTGTTGCTGTCCATGGTGAGCGTCACTGCGTGGACAGGGCAGTAAATGGAGGTGGGCGGGGGAGGGCATGTTTTCCCCTTGTCTTTTTTCCTAAGGACTCCTGGCTCTTCTGGGCAGGACAGAGAAGTAGAAGTTGAAGACAGACACCCTCCTCAGCTCAGAGGAGAGACAGGGCCTCATTTGCTTTCCATTTCTACTGCTTCTAAGCATTTTTCTCTTAGGAAGAGAAGAGTGGTGCTTTTCAACTCCAAAGGTACATTAAAATCGAATCTGGAGCTTCAAAAAAAATACCGTCCAAGACTCAATAGACCAATACACCAGACTTTCAGGGGTTGGGATGCAGGCAATAGTATTTTTAAAAAGCTCCCCAGGTGATTCTAAAATGCAGTCAATATTGAAAAACACTGGTGTGTTGGGTGAGCAGATGCAGGAGGAAAAACTGGATTTCAGAGCAACCAGGGGATCCTCAGTGGCAGGGGCTCTGGAAGTCTTGAGCTGACTCTTCCCTTGGGCAGACAGGAAGCTGAGGTCACAGGGGCTACATCTATCCTAGAGTCCATGGTATGGTCAGTGAGTGAGAAGGGCTGGACTAGAGGGGGTGTCCTCACTCTGTGTCCAGCACTCTTTCCACCCTCCACCTACCCCCACTTCCCTGCAATTTGCCAGACTTGAATCGCTATGGTAAAATCTGCAAAAAGAAAGAAGATGGAAACCAATGTTTGAATGACATTTCTAATTCTCAACTTCTCATTGTATTTGACAATTTCTAAGGCATTTTCACATTCTTAATCTCATTTGATTCTGGCAAAGACCCTGTGAGGAAGGAGGGAGCATATTTTTATGTCCATCCTGTATGTGGAAGAATCTTGTCAAGGTCAATCAGGCAGGATGTGGCAGGTCTGGGACCATAACTTGGGTCTTCTGAGGCCTCCCTCTTTTACCACGCTACTGACCACACGTGGCTTCTCCCTGGTTGGCATTGTGGGCACAGGTGAGGGAAGGAGTTCTCAGACCTAGACAAAGAGGTAGAGCCGGATGGCCCCGACCTTGGGGGTCCATGAAGGTGATAGCCGGGAAGCTAAGGTGTAGGGTGAGACCTCTGGCGTCAGAGAGACCTCGGCGCAGATGCGGGTTTGAGACTAGCTAGGTAACTATGTGACAGATTGCATTTCTGCACCTGAGATGTGGAGGCAAACCAATATACAGATTAAATGAACATAAAGTGCCTGACTCCTAGTAGGTGCTCAATAAATGACAACTATTATTATATTTATGCCAAGGGGCGTTTGGGGGCTGGGTGTAGGAAGCCAAAAAAAGGGTTGCTGATTATCGCCTCTTTTTAAAACAGGTTAAAGACAGGGAAACTTTTAATAACAGGAAACGGAGAGATATCCTCCTCAGGTTATTTCTCTTTCTATTGGGAAAACTGATTAACTCTATAGGTGGTTCTCGTTCTGACTGTGGTTTAAAAGAAAGCCATGGGAGAAATCCTAAGTTTTCAATAATTAACAGAGTGCCTCTAACTCCTGTTCCTCTCTCCTCTCTTCCTTCCCTTCTCTCTTTCTGACTCCTGGTCTCAAGGGATAATGGCACTTAATCAGAGTTTAACAACGCTGAGATCAGATGAGGGGCCCGGTCCATCTGCTGCTGTACACAGTGTTCCCCAGATGCCTTCCGTGGCTTCTTCGAAGGTCTACCCAGGGGAGTTTGTGAATCCGAGAACTATAGGAATTACTCAAGCAAACTTCACTAGGGATTGTTCGAGCTAGTGAAGCAGAAAGCCTCACCTCACCTGCCCTGTCATCTGACGGATGGTTTTATGTAGGGCTTTCAAATATAATAAGCAAGCATTACATTTTGAAATGTATGTCATTTTCTCAAAACAGCCAAATGAACTTAGGAATATTTCCTTGTGTTTAGAATCTAGAATAAAAGAGCATAAAACTTTGAAGCTGCCGAGTGAAGTGTGCTTGCAAAGAAACTAGCCTGCCTGACCATCTCATGGTGTGTGCATCTGATCTGGTATTTTGATTATTCACTTAGTGGCCAAGATTGCTGTGTAAATGAAGGTGATCGCAACCCATAATGGGTAATAGATTAGGAGGAAAATGGAATGCGAGCTGCCTTGGGCAAGCAGTGGATGAGGAGAAAGAACCTAACAAAGTCTGAAGACGTCTTGGCCTAACAGGGAAGATGTTACCTGAGGCAGAGAGAATGGCAGATCAGGTGGTTAGGAAAGAAATGTGGCTCTTGAAGGTGGGGGGTGGGGGATGGGGGGATGGCCAGAGACTGGCCCTCAGACAAACGCGTGCTTCCGGGCATAGGACGCCTACATGGGCTGAGAGCATCTAGGTTCTTCAGTGATTGGGATTGGTTATAAAAGCTAGAACTAGAAGCAGAATGGTCATTGCAAAAGAGAACTACTTCTCATCCAGGGAAGCCCAATAAACTCCCAGGCGTCTCTTCCCAGTAATCCTTGAGCACCTACCACGTGTCAGACACTTTTCTAAGTGCTCTTCCCATACTGTATTATTCTATGTGCCGGGACTCTAAACAGTCCATAATATCAGCGTTTATTTCCACAAAGGCTAAGTAGCATGGATCACATAGCTGGTGAACTGGGGTCTGGTTTTAGCCGGGGAACTCTTGACGCCAGAGCCTTCTTCAACATTAGGTGATGCAGCCTCCTAAATAAATAGTTGGTTTGTGTGGGTCCATGCTGGGAAAGGTAGAAAAGAGATCTGGGATAAGGGGCTCCATCTGACTCCCTTAGCATCTCACCACTCCTAAGGGATCCTCCACAGGAGTGATTCACCCACTAAGAGTACAGATTCCTGGGGAAGACAGATGCTACTCTAGGTGGTCAGGATTCAGTGGGCCTGCTGGGAGGTCTGCAAATGTGAGTTTGTCTGCAGGTGTTTGTGAGGCACAGCCCAGGTCTGCTGCTCCAAGCTGAGCTATGAGTTCTATTGGCCAAGGAGCCCTGCTCCCTGGGTGAGATTCTGGCCCAGAAGTAGCACTGCAGGCTCCCACATTTTTAATTTTGGAAACTGAACAGAGTCCAGCTTCCAGGGGTTCGTGCTAATCTCAGAAGCACCATCAACACAAGGAAATATAAATAATACAACCTATGAAAGGAAAACCCCATTAACTTTGGCCAGTGAGTCTCAGAATCAGGCTGAAAGTTTAGTTCCAACTGAAGGAGACTCAAGTTCAAAGATGAGATAGTATGAACCATGGAAGGCTGTGTCTACACCCATCTAGAGCAGGCAATCCTCTAGCTTACAGCTAATAAGGACCGCTGTCCTTGGCCCTCTGAAGCTCTTCCATTTAGGGACCTTGCCACACTCATCACTCTGCCCTTTCCATGGTTAGGATATTAGAATCATCTCTCACATCTACGGCATGAGGCTTGTATCTGGAAAGATCCACTTCCTCTCTCCCACAGAGAGAGAGAGGGAGAGAGAGAAAAAAACATGTATGAAAGATGTTAGCTTGGTATAACATTAAAAACTGAGAAGCATTTTGTGCTGGCAAGAGAGGGTCCTCTCACACATGACCAGTGGAAGTAAGATTTCCAACCTTTTATAAAAGTAATCTGTGTAAATAAAAACTGCATACACCTGTGAATCCAGCAAAAGAGCTTTCCACTTCGGGGAATCCATCACATAAAAATGAAAGCAAGAATGTTTAGTACAGCACTGTTTTCAGTGGGGAAAATTATAAGCAGACTAAGTCAGTGGAGAATGGTTGAGCAGACCATGGGGCTCCCACATTATGCAGTATTGTGCAAGAATCTAGAGGCTGAATTCACACCCATATGCACGAGTCTGGACGGAAGTCCATAAAGTATCATTATATGATGCAAATATTGTGTGAATTAAAAAACTTTATCAAAAAGAAATATTTTTGTCCAAGAGTTAGAGAAAGGCATACCGGGGCACCTGGGCGGCTCAGTCCATGAAGCGTCTTACTCTTGGTTTCGGCTCAGGTCGTGATCTCAGGGTCCTGGGATGGAGCCTAGTGTTGGGCTCCCCGCTCAGCAAGGAGTCTGCGTGCCTCTCTCTCTCTCTGCCCCTCCCCCCCTCCCTCCAATCAATCGATCAATCTCTAAAAAATAAGGGGGAAAAAAGGAGACATACCAAGCTGTTAACACTGGTTCCCTCGAGTAAGCGAGATTAGAAGGAGTTTGAGGAGTCATTAATTTTTTCCTTATGATGTACCAGTTGCTTGGTTTCACATACATTTTACTCTCATAATTAGAAAGAAGAGCTCCATGCGCTACTTCCCTGCACACCTTCTGTCCATTGTAACCCCATTTCCTCTTAGCATCTCACTTTCCTCTTGGCCGTGACATCACCTCTTTTTTCCCAGCTCTACCGCAGCCTCACCTAGATAGGCCATAGCTCAGGTGGGAGCTGCTCATCCTAAAACCAGGGAGTTCACTCTGTGCAATCGTAGGATGGGGGTGTGGGTGGGACCGCTGTGCTGGGGCCCTGGTTATCTGTCCAGACGGTTTGGACTAGAGAGAATGGTCTGTTGCCATTCCTAGGCCTACAGTCCATGGTTCTGTGCTGCTTTGGCAAACGTGTGAATGTGTCTTTCAGAACAGCCATTTCTCTGACTTCATGGACAAACAAACTGGGTATGTCACCAAGAACCTGCTGGCAACTCCGATCGTGATGGGCAAAGAGGTTCTTGCCGTGGTTATGGCAGTTAACAAAGTAAACGCATCTGAATTTTCCAAACAGGATGAGGAGGTAATGCTAACCTTGGGCATCCAGCCGGAGGCTCAGGAAATTTATTTGTTGTTTAATGGAAAGATATCATACCTAATTTGTTTTTCTCTGCTTCCTGTAGGTCTTTTGCAGATACCTCACCTTTGTTTCTGTCATCCTAAAGCTTCATCATACCAACTACCTGTACACTGTTGAATCCCGAAGAAGCCAGGTACTAGGAAGGGACCTTCATCACTCCATGCTTTCCTGTTCTGACAAAGGGACCCAGAGGCAACAAGCCCAGACCCCTCCTATCGCTCTTGGGGGTTTAAGGCACATGGAGCCAATTCTCAGACTTTAGTCCTGGCTGTCTTCTCATGGTCATAGTCATGGTCTGCCCCTGCCTCCCCCTCTACCTCTCTGCTCCTCCATCTGCATGTACAACTGGCTTGCCTCGTCTTTATCCTGGCTAGCCGTGGTTTCTTCTGTGAGATAATTCTAGTACCTACCCTATGTGGTTGTTGTGACTATCACATGATCATGATATGAATTCGTCCACACAAAGCTCTTAACAGTTCCTGGTACATATCGAAGCTATTAATCTGAGGAACCAATCACTCTTCTGAAGTCTGTTGCCTCCTTGAGTCAGAGGGATAAGGAACAACATTGGTAATCAGGGTACCTCAGTCTGGGCCACTCTCTAGATGTCAGTTTCTTCATCTGTACAATGGTGGGAGAGGGGTGGGGATGAAGGGCTTCCAACATCCCCTCCTATCCAACTGTCCAGATAAGGTTACCTCTGAGTAGCTCAGGATGTGTGGAAAGAGGCATATGGCTTCCTCCCCAGTGGGGGAATGGCAGGAGCCAGGGCATCACCAATACTGGACCCTCTGCCCAGGGACTGTCTCTGCTTCCAAGGTGAGGTCACTTGCCCTTTGACATGGGGACCAATCATGGCGTACCTCTTTCAGAGACCCTCACCCTTGCACAGGTCTAATCATCCCACTCAGAGAATCTGAGTAGTGTTTCAGACATGCACAAGTTCAAAAATGAAAGTGCATTGTTCAGTGATACATGTTCTTTTTATTGGAGACCCCTCCTACTTTCTTTTGGCTAATGCTCTACCTCTTCACTGTGTGTTTTGTTCTGAGTGTTTTCTTTTTAATTCCTCCTTCCAGATCCTCATGTGGTCGGCCAACAAAGTATTTGAAGAGCTCACAGATGTGGAGCGCCAGTTTCACAAAGCACTCTACACAGTTAGAACATATCTGAATTGTGAGCGGTACTCCATCGGACTGCTGGAAATGACCAAGGAGAAGGTCCTCATCACTCCATACATTTTGTCTCCCCTCAAATCATCTATACAACACCCATCACATGAAATGTGATCCATTAAAACATGGCTACTATTCACACAATATATATATATATATATATAATGTTCATTTCTCATCTTGTTTCATTAATTCGGTTGGAGCTCTCCTAGCTCAACATAAGTAATGAATACTATATCATTTATATTGCTTATTCTCCGTGTGAATGGAAGTTATTTTTTCAGAGTAACTGTTCTAAGTGGATAAACATGGGACCAGGTGTCAGGAGAGCTGGGCTTCAATCCTGGCTCTGGAACTTGGTGGTTGAGTTTATTGGTTCGGGTGCTTTTGGCAGCAAGGAACATCAGACCCAGTAAGTAATAGCAAGACAGTTATCTCATTTAACAAGAAGTCCCAAGATCGGGCAATTCTAAGACTGGCTCATTCAGAGCTCAGTATAGTCATCAAGGTCCCAGTGGCTTGCTGTTTTCCCCTAGCAAGGTCTCTGCCACCCGCAAGTTGGAGAGGTCTCCTCTTGGGGGTGGCAAGAAAGCTGTTGCAGCTCAAGGCGTGACACACAGGACAAAACTGGGAGGCACCTCCTGCAAATGTCATTTCCATTACCTTTCATCCGAGGGGTGCTCTTCCCCAGAAGCGCCTCCACAGACTTCTCCCCCCTTCTCTGCTATCTAGGACTGGCCATGTGCCTGCCCTCCAACTAATCCCAGGCACCATATATAGGCCACTCAGGGGCTGTGCAGGCCCATCTTCCCTGAGAAAATGACTACCTGATGCCTAAATAAATTGGGATCTGTTAGAGAGGAAGAGGGGGAGAATAGACGTTGAGTAAGGCAGCCCACACTGTTGGCCACTCTGCATGACCTTGGCCACATCTCTTAACCTACTTAGATTTAGTTTAATTATCCATAAAAAGCTGCTAGCTACTGAGTCCCTTTACCTATGTATCAAGGTAGGTGCTCTGTATTGTTCATCTAATCCTCACAACCACCCTATAGTATAAATTCTATTACTATCCCTGTTTTACAGATGAAAAAGGCTAAGTGACTTGTTCACAGCCTCAAGTTTGTAAGCAGTATTGCTGGGAATTATAGGTCTTTTTCAGCTCTAAAATTCCAGAATTCTAAATTAATATAAAATACGCAAAGCCATGAAACTCACAGAAGATATAGTAGGTCACGGAACAGTTCGTTTAATAATATTTAAATATAATTGCTTTCAGGCATTCTACGATGAATGGCCAATCAAGCTGGGAGAAGTCGAGCCTTATAAAGGTCCGAAGACCCCCGATGGCAGAGTAGGTGCCAACATCTTCCTCAGTGATGTGTGTGCATGGCACAGGGTGCCAAGACCAGTGGATAAGAAAGAGCACTGGACAAGGAGTTTGAGGTTCAAGTCTCAGCTCTGCCCAAGCCAGCTGGGTGGCCCTTGCCTAAACTCATTGTTCCACTTCTCAGTTTCCTTTTCTGTATAGCTGGGCTTGGTGAATCAGTAATTCTCAAGAGGAAGGGACACATCAGAGCCCCCTGCCTAGCTTTTTGAGCACCCTGTGCCCAGGCCCTCCTTCAAACCTGCTAGATTGGAAACTCCAGGCAAGGGTTAGATTGGATTTACTTTCCCCTTGCCAGCAAGCTTCAGAGGGCAGGAATGAGGTCTCACCACCGTATTCCCAGCGCACAGGAAAGCGAGGGTAGTGGGATGGAACGTGTCCAGGCCTCAGGTTCTTCATCTGCCCAAAGAAGTAGAGAGACTAGTTCTCAAGTCCCTCCCAGCTTTGACGAAGTAACTGCTGAATCCTGTTCCTGAGACACCTGTTCCGATCAGCCAGTGCTGGAAGGTGGGAAGTGTTCAGTGCACAGTGGGGAAGGGAACACATCGACAGAGGTTGAGAAATTACATGCTTTGTTCCACTACAGTCATCAGCCAGATATTTCTGGACAATAGAAAGGGATCAGTTAAAAGTAAAACAAGATTCCTTTGAAAGCTGTCTGGATAAATTCCACTTTTAAAATTTAGCTCCACAGGCTTGTTCATGTAGATAAACAGCCACTAGTATTTCTAGATGTATTGCAAGCTTGTAATCAGGACATGAGTAATTAGGTGGTACTTATGCAGAGCAATGTGGTTAGAAAATAAGGTACAATTAAATGAGCTTTAAAGTACCAGTTCTGCTGATGAGAAGTGTTTTCTTTGGGAAATAAGATTGTTCTCATAATCTCTTTCCTCTTAGGAAGTCATCTTTTACAAAATCATCGATTACATTTTACATGGAAAAGAAGAGATCAAAGTGATCCCGTGAGTACTGTCCTGAGGCGGCAGGAGTTGCCCTTTTGTTTTTGCCCACGTTGCATTTCTCTGTGTGGCAATGATTCTCTTTCTTCTAATCTTCCTCAAGGACACCCCCTGCAGACCACTGGACTCTTGTTAGCGGGTTGCCAACATACGTTGCCGAAAATGGATTTGTAAGTTCCTATTCAAATCTTGAATCGTATTGGATGAAACTCTTGTTATGGGATGGGAACAGTTGTGAAAGTAAAATGCAGGAGGGAAGAGTGACATGCCCTCACAGGATGTGGGAGAGAGGAATCTTGGCAGTTGAAAGGTTAACTAGAGACTTCCAAACTCTACACGAAAATATTTAGTCAACATGAGAAAGATCCATCCGTCCCCCCAACTTCTTATTCAGCAGTCATGCAAATTTCAGATGTCCTTTGAAAGTCTGTGGCTAGGATTCGTGTTGGGTTTAATTAGATCTCAAGTATAGTTACCTTGGCCAAAACTTCCAAAGCATGAGAAATTACTGACAAAAGACAAAAATGTGTAAATGGAGAACTTTGCCACTGATGGCCATGCAAAATGAGGGAGTTGATAAAGGAAGTAAAGAGTTTTGCCCTGGTCTGTGGCGGGGGGCGGCGGGGGGGGGGGGTTGGTGGTGGTGGTGGTGTGTGTGGGTGTGTAAAGATAGCAGGCCAGGTCTGGCGAATAGAGGTCAGGTGTGGGTAGACAAGAAACAAGAGGTCTCTGGTAGGTCCCATAGGTCTCCAGGCCAGAGAACTAGAGTCACCATAACTTTCCCACTCCTCTACCATACTCTCCTTCCTTCTCTTGGAAGATTTTTCTCCCTTGTTGGGCTTCTCCACCATCTGTGTCATCTCTTGGCATCAAGATTCCTCCCTGCAAGAGAGTTCAGTGCTTCTCACATTTATGTTGGCATTTTCCTATCTTCCGCTTTGCAAATCCAAGTTTCTGTAATGTATTTATAGCACTTATTTGCATATTTGGTTTTTCTTTAGTGTTGTCCTTGTGTTGTTGGCAGTGTTCATTCATCCTCATTATTTAGTAAATGGGCATGTAAATTATAGTGACTAATAGAGTCACTCAAGGGTCAGAGAGAAGGGGAAACAAAACCTAGGTTAGCTCCCGTTTTCCTTTACTGGCACAAATTGGTCTCTGCTTAGTGTGAAAATTGCTGGGTTTGGAATGGTAGCAGAGTGAGGAATATTCTGGATGTGGCTGAAGGATCTTCCTATGTCAGGGGGCTTTACTTGGGGGTTCCCAGGAGGCCTAAACCCTGGACTCACTGGTTACAGGACCAGGGGGCCTCGAACAGGTGGCATGATCCCTTTCTCTAGTGTAGAGACTTGCCAAAGGGGAAGAAAAGAGAGAAAAAACAAGCTTATTTCTTTTAGGAATAAACAGCACTATGTACAAATACCATGTTTTCTCCAAAATAGTCGAAGTGTTTTTTAAATGTCCTTCTTGACTTAGTAGTAATGACCAAAACATTCCAACTCATTCCTGAGTCCACAGATACAACTTTTCAGCTTCAGTACATCACCAAATTCCTTGGCCATCGGCGCCCATCCTTGGTTTCCTGGCAGACCACCTACTAGACCCGTTTGGAGCTTTTATCAAATTCGATATGGCCAAAGCTGCCATGGCCAGTGTGGGGGGATTTATGCCCCGACTTTTAAGTACCTATTCTCTCCTAGGGAAACAGGTTTTCCCCCCAAAATCAATTTCGACAAAGCAAAGGTGTCAAAAGCCAATTCACTGAATGGCTAATCTGCCAAGTCAGCAACTTGCCATATAACCAGCTTGCCAAGGGATGGATTCCCAAAGCAGGGGAGGATTGTCCCCCAGGTTTCGGTTCTATCACAGATCACCCACATATGCTGCACCCCTGCCTTTCATATCTCAGCTCCCGCCCCAGGCCCCATCGCTGCTCCACTGGTAGCCCAGGACTGGGGGCAAACCCTCGTAAATCTAGTTTGAGGTATTTCTCACCAAAGTGCTCATTCGGCAAATTGGCATTCCCAAAGTGGGAACTGATTTTCAGAGAGTTGAGCTTGAGCCATTTCCTGGGACTCCATAATTAGGGTGAACATACATCCCAGTTTGCCTGGCCAGCTTCCATTTACACCTGTTGTGCTCGAGTTATTAATAGTCCTCCTTTCCCCTCCTAAAGGTGTCAGACTATACAACATACTCACAAGAGGCAGGGATTACTAAAAACATTGTGGTTTAGCACAGGATTTTCTCAAACTTAACATTATTGACATTTGGGGCCAGACGATTCTGGCGGGGGCGGGGGGAGCTAGCCGCACATTGTAAGGTGTTCAGCAGCATCCCTGCCCTCTACCCACCAGATGCCGTACACCACCCTGGCTGGGAACCCCTAGTCTAAAGAATGGTATCAAACATTTCAGCAGCCTCAGCCAGAGCAATGCATTCCCGGGGGGCCTGCATTCTGTAATATGGTGGTGCATTCTGGCCAAGAGAGCAAAAGGCAAGGCTGAAAAGCCCTGGGCGCCTTGACTCAGTCCTGCCTTGGCCAAATCCCTTGGCAAATCCTTGACCTCGCGCTAAATGCCCTGACCTCTCTGGGTTTTAACACTCGCATTTGTAAAATAAGGTTACTGACCTAATTATTTAAGAGATGGAGCCTTAGAGAGTTTCTAAATGCTATTTTCTAGATAAAAATGATCTGCAATTTTAATCAAAATTATTTGGGCTCCTATAGTGTTGAAACTTTTCCTTTTAGCTTTTTAAAATGTTTCCCTCAATCATTTCCCCGGGTTAAAGAGAGTAAAGGCACACTTTAGGGCGAGCTGTCGCAGAAGTCCCTCAGCTGGACCTCTCTGGACTTAGGAGACACATGCACAGAGTTCTCCTTAGACAAGTACATCCCAGCTCTGAATGGGACGCAGCAGGCACTGGTTTAATGATTTCTCAGATATTAAAAATGAGCCTTAGGCATATTTGTAGAATTGAAGGCACTAAATACAGGATCAAGCCAAGCTGGAATCAAGAAGACATGTGAACTGAGAGAAAGACTGAGAGCAGCAAGGATTTCTGAATACGGAGATAAAAGCCTGGCCTCTAGGACCTTGACCCATCTGTAGATGTTCTCTAGAGGCCTTAAGAGTATGGATGAAGACTGACACGGTTGGTAGAAAGGTCAGAAAAGAGGACTAAGCTACATTTTGCCTCTTTAAAACACACCTGAAGGACGCTCAGCCACGAATTCATGTAGTTCATTCAGATTAGATGAGATTAATGGACGGCACACACAATTCCTTCGATTCTTCGGCGGTATATGCGAACAAAAACTTCGAAACACTTGCACGGTTGCTTCATCAGAGTAGCCCAAACATAGCTGATGTGGCTCAACCACCCGTAGGATGCGAGCACTAACGCCGGGCCGGCAGGTGTAGAAGGCTACTGCTCCCCACTCACCAGTGTTAGAGTTTCAGGGATTTTTATGAGCAAGCTGTTAAACTGTCAGCTGCTCGCGATCCCCCGTGGTGGGAGAATTGGAGCCATGGAAACTGGCAGAGCTTGCGAATGAGGGCCTTCCCCACCCCTCACCAGGGGAACTGGTAACACCAGCCCCCACACTCAGACTCCACTTAGAGCTTCCGCCCATGGTTTTGAACAAAGTCTCTTAACGTCTTTGGGCTTCTATTTCCTCATCTTTAGAAGAAAAAGCTTAAGCTTAATGATTGCAGTTCCTTCCAACTTTAAAATGCTATGATTTTAAATACTAGAATTTTGGTAGAAACAAAGCTATAGCATTTTATTAAGACTCATTTGTGGATATGATTTGACATACAGATAATTAAAAATTACCAAGAACAGAATGATTTCTTGTCCTTATGGGTGAAAGCAATAGTTTCTGAATTCAGTACTTCAAATATATCTCAGAGTGACTTCTTACCTTGTACCTAAATCTGCCTGGCTGCTTCCTTCTGCCGCGTAGGCACCTGTTTGCAATTCAGATCCCACATCAGAAAAAAAGGAAGAAAGGGAGGGAAGGAAAGAGAGGAAGGAAGGAAGAAAAGGAGGGAGGGAGGGAAACAGAGCCTTCCTAGGGTCACTGCCCCACCTCTAGCAGAGCCGTCTTCTGCTCAGCTTCCTCCTCTCCTTGGTCTGAACAGTTAGTTGTTTTGAATCTGGAAGAAGAATCCTTAGAGGCTGGGAGTAGGAAAGAGCAAAGATTGTGCTAAATGTCATGCAATGACTTAATTAGCAGAAGAGAACCTCAATGTGTTTTTAGCAAATTTGGCCCAGCCAAGGTTCAGTGTGAATAATTTGCCTGTGAGCCACGGAGAGCTGCGGAGGAAACCCTCGCTTCTGATGCATTCTTTCTTCTGTCTGCTTTGTGGGTTTGTGGTTCTGCCACATGTTTTAGGACTTTCGTGTCCTCTTGCTTTACAGATATGTAACATGCTGAATGCCCCTGCAGATGAGTACTTCACATTTCAGGTAACTTTGCCCTCAGCCAGGCCTCGCCCGTCAGCACTGCTCCCCGCACCCTCCCCCCGCCCCATCCCCAGAGTCTGCCTCGTGTCAGGTGGCCGGACGAACACACTCGAGTTTCTGTCCCATTCACCAAGTAGATTCTTCAGGGAAGAGAGAAGAGGTGAGAGAAGGAGGGGGACGAGAGAAGGAGACAGGGTGTTTGTCACCCTAGCATTTGGGGGGGGGGTAGTCCCTGCCACTCCTCTAGTCTACCCATTCCTGGTCATCCAGGGCTTAAAACAGTGCCTGGCAATCACAGGTACTAAGTGTTCTTTGCCCGAGTGATTAGCTGTGTACGTACTACCACCTGGATGCTGTCCTTTGGTGGTTTTCCCAGGCCCTTCCCTGCAGCTTATTGGAAAAGAAAACTATTTTTGGGTCTGTTGAGGGCCTCTCCTGCTGTCAGACTCTTGGTTTTATCTTTCCTCCTGCAACATCCAGCGATTCTCCTCAGGCCCCCCCCCCCCCTCCCCCCCCCCCCCCCCCCCCCCCCCCCGCACCTGACTGCTGGGGAGAAACTGGCATGTGAGCCAGTTTTCTGCCTTCTGGCCTGTGTTTTGTGTCCTGTTTTAACAAACATCCAGTTATCCAGTTAGAGTCCTGGTTACAATCAGTCAGGAATAGAGACAGCCCTTCCCCGTGGGGGCCATCGGTTCCTGGCTTCCCAAAACACACACCCCCACCCCCCACACACACACCCATCTCTGCCTGAGGGAGAAGCCAGCCCCCTGGGGCCTGAGGCCTGGATGAGCAGCACCTGTTGCAAGCGGGGCCCCAGCAAACCTAGGCGCACCTGCCTAGTTTCCTGGAAGGTTTCCCTCCGATCTCCCTGCTCATCCCCCTGCTCACCCACGTGGAAATCACACAAACACCATATGGCGCATTTGCTCCAGCTGCCCTCTCCTTGCAGCCAGAGCCTCGTCGTGACCATGCTGTGCCGGCCCTGACCCTGACCTTTACAGCAGCTGGGTGCCAGGAAAGAGCGCGCAGGAAGGAAAGAATGGGGACACGCACTTTCTAAAGCGTCTGAGCCTCAGCAGCTGTTGTCTGGCCCTGGAGGGAGGGGAGCTGACCCAGGAGACCCGGGGCTGGGCTCTGAGGTTTGAGGGCAGCCACCCGTGGCTCCGAGGGCCCTGGCTGCCAGGAGGCTGCCCACCTGGGGAAACCTCCGGCCATAGGAATTTCCCAGCTTCCCAAGAAGCCCCAGTGTGGGGTCTCTGACGGCGGGAGGGATGACCGTGCAATGGCTGCTGGGCTGGGAAATCCACGGTCGCCAGAGCACCAGGCTGCTCCCCGTGGGCCGCCCCAGCCGCTGGCTGAGCATGGCCGGGATACTGAGGCAGGCGCATTGCTGGGAGACACCAGCTCCTTCCTCCCGCCGCAACATTGGCCCCAGGAGCTCTGACAACAGCACTGTGGTCTCCCCGCACCCTCCATCCGCCCCTCTGTCCTTACCCCAGGTCGGGACTGAATCTGATGGTGTTCTCGAGTCCTCAGACTCCCTCCCAGCTTCTTCGGGGACACCGCCCCTGGGGATCATTCCACAGAGCAGACTCAGGAGAGGGTGGCCACCCTCCTTCCTCCACCTCTCTCCCCCCCTCCCGCTGTCTCTCCACCTGCTCATGCCCCCCCCCATTCGCACTAGTCCCTCTCGTCCCTGGGAAGTTTAGTGGAAAAACCACTGATCCAAAGTGAACTATGGTCAGAGCAAACCTGCAAAGGCAATGGTTCTCAAACTATACCCCTCAGATGGCCTGGTGTGTCAGCTTCCTATTGTTGTAACAAATCACCACTCAGGCAGAACGTATTGTCTTACCGTTCTGGAGTCAGAAGTCCAAAATGGGTCACACTGGACTAAAATCAAGGTGTTGGCCGGACTGTGTTCCTTTCTAGAGGCCGTAGGGGAAGAACCCATCTCCTCATCTTTTCTAGCTTCTTGAAGCTACCTGCACTTCTTGACTCACGGTCCCCTGCCATCTCCAAAGTCAGCGATGACATCACCCTAGCCTTGCTTCCGTTACCTTCTTCACTAATTCTCTGACTCTCTTTTATACTTTTAAGGATCCTTATAATTACATTGGATCCACCTGGAAAATCCAGGATAATTTCCCTATCTTAAGGGCAGCTGGTGAGCAACATTAATTTCAGCTGCGGCTTTAATGCTCCTTTGCCACGTGAAGCAACATATCCACAGGCTCGATGATTTGGATGCAGACAACTTCAGGGTAGTTCCTTGAAGTGGATGAAGGCATTTTTCCTTTCTATCAATTAAAGTGATCTTCAGTTCACAGGAAAAAAGAAAACACATAGAATTTCTTCAGTTTTAAGTTTTTGCCCTATTAATTTTTCTTAATTCTTAAGTTCCTTCTACCACTTTTCTGTCAACAAGCTCTAACTAACTTAGTAATAGCGAAACACATGAACATGAACAGGCAACAAATGAATATTTACCGAAAACTGAGAAATAGTCACTAAAGCTTGTTTTGGATGCTTTAAAAAATATACAGGGTGCTTACGGTTGTGAAACTATTTTGCACACAGGTGATATATTTTCTGCAATTGATTTTGTCCCTAGTCCATGTGGCAATATACATGTAGAAACAGTTCACTGTATTTTCCGAGGATAAACACTTTGAGAACCACTGTGCACTGATTTTTTTCCCAAAGCTTTGACCATTAGGACACATAAGTTGAGGTTTGGTTTCTCCACTTTTCATTCCAAGTATAAAGACGAACGCTTCGACTAATAAGCAGCTGTTTACTGAGCATCTGTCACACACCCCCCACTGTCCCATCACTTCTGCAGAGCTCGACAGTGTGTGAGATGCTCTTCGGCAAGATTAGACTATAGCCTCACAGACAAAAATCAGCAACTCCGAAGCATTTGGAAATTATCTAGCTTCTAACTGTGCTCCAGGCTCTAAGCGCTGATAGAATTCTGAAAAAGAGAAGTTCCATATGGGTGAGAGAAGGCATCACGGGAGAGGCAAGACAGCCTGGGCCGCTGAGGCTTGGCTAATGATGCTGCAGGAGGCAGAAGAAGGGATAGCATGGCGTGCTCAGTGCTTGGCTACCTTTGCCTTGCTCAGACCGTGCGAATGCCACACCACAGATCTCAGACATCAGAGGACATCAGGATTACCTGGGGAGCTTATTTAAGATGCACATCCCAAAATTATGAAACAAGCTTTAAAAAAAAAAAGTCTATTGCACATTGTCCTTGGGCCACACTTTAAGAAACTGTCCTGAACTTCTGTGTCTGCATCCCCCACTAGAATGTTACCATCTGGAGGTTAGGGCCTGTGATTTTTTCCTCTTTGTAGCCCCAGCAACTAGCCCAGGCCCATCACAGGGACTCGACAGACGTTCAGTAAGTGGGGCAGCACCCCAGAACAGAAGCCTGTTTTGAGGGCTCAGTCAGGAAAACAGAAACCACACTGGGTATTTCAACAGAGAGAATTTAATATGATGAATTCACTAAACAGGTGTTGAGGGACAGAAAAAGTGACTAGGGAACACTGAGGTGATATAGAGGTAAGTGCCGGGGGGGGGACAAAGAGAAGAGCTTAGGGTTGTAACAATGCAGACGCTTGGTTCTAGTACATGTAATCACATGTGCTCGAATACTTTTATGGCTATTTGTCCTAGCCACGTTCTGACACAGGGTGGAATTATGCATTGGACAGAGAGATTAGATTATTCTTTCTTTAAAGGTAGCCTAGGTTGGGGGGAAGGTGGTGAGAGGGTAGCTCAGAGAAGACTTGGGGTGCTGTGTTAGTTCTGTATCTCAATTCTGAGGGGTGCACATAGCTACACGTGTGATGGATTTGCACACACACACACACACGCATGCACAAATAAGTACACATGCATCTAGTGAAGTCTGAGTGAGCTCCATGGATTGTATCAATCTCCATTTCTTGGATTTGATAGTGCGTTACAGTTACATAAGCTGTTCCCACTGGGGGAACTGGGTGAAGGGTGCATGCCACTTCTCTGTACGTTTCTTTTGCAACATCCTGTGAATCTATAGTTATTTCAAAATTAAAAGTCAAAACATAATCTGAATGTCCTTATTGTTTGTAGAAAGGACCTGTAGATGAAACTGGTTGGGTCATTAAAAATGTCTTATCCCTGCCTATTGTCAACAAGAAAGAAGATATTGTGGGAGTAGCTACATTTTATAACAGGAAAGATGGAAAACCTTTCGATGAGTATGATGAACACATTACTGAGGTAAGTGCAATTATAAAATAATGGAGGTAAATGAAATTCATGAAACAATGGAGGCGGCGTAATTATTTGTTACTCTGGAGGGATGTTGTTGAAGGGCAATTAAGGCATGAGTCACTAATGGTTGTGGTCAATATGTGCCCATTGTGTCATTTCCGTTTCCTGACGTCTGTAGCCTGCAACATTTTCTTCCCAAGATTGAACTTTGGCTTAATCAAAATTCTTTACAATACGAGGAAATCAGAAAGAAGTTTTCTATCTCCTTTTCCCACCCTTTCTATTCTTTGTCATTCTTGCTGTCACCCCAATCCTCTGAGTCTCAGGCTGTGCTTTATTCTACTGGATATTTGTAATTCCTCTCCTCTAATAAAGTATTCACAGTGCGTGGTGCATTTTGAAAAGCAAGGACTTAGCCAGTTTTATTGTCTGGGGCTGATTATTAGTATGTTTTTTCTTAGATGGAAATAAGAAGCTGGGTTGTTGATGGTGGGAAGGAGACTGATTGATGGAATAGAATGTGGATGGTTGCCTCCAAATCAATTTTTCAATTGTAGAGAATTAAGTCACATTTTATCCATTTCAGACTCTCACACAATTTCTTGGATGGTCTCTTTTAAATACTGACACCTATGATAAAATGAATAAGCTGGAAAACAGAAAGGATATAGCTCAGGAAATGCTCATGAGCCAGACAAAAGCCACTCCTGATGAAATCAAGTCTATTTTGGTAAGTGGGGGAATTCAGTTCTGTGGACATTTGGTGGCATCTAAGCACAGCTTCTGGAATTTGCCTAATTACCTAGAGGTCTGACAAATGAGAATAGGTTTAATCCTGGGCTAAGGAAGAGGAGACAAAGAAGGAAGTTTGGGGGATAACCTGGGTGGCCCAGTGGACACAGAACCTTATTAGACTTCTCAGCTGCTTGGTTGGAATAGCACTCTGCTTAAAAAATAAAAAAAAATAATATTTAAAAAACAGCTCTTGGGTCAGTAGGAGCTGGAGGAACGACTTCTAGATTCAAGTATGTTAGCAAGGAAAAAATATTTCCAGGAAGGGAAAAGTACTGGTCAGCTATTGCCACATAATGCTGCATAACAACTATAACATCTCAGTGGTATTTCAACAATAAACATCGATTTCTCACTCAGGCATTGGTAGGATGACAGGCTTCAACTGATTCTTAGTTGGGCTTGGCTCTAAGCTGTGAGTTTGGTTTGCTCTATGCATATATCATCCTTCTTGACCAGCAGCTATCTGAGAAGTGTTCTTCTTATGGTGATGTCAGAAGTGCAGGAGAGTAAGCCCAAGTGTGCAAGCTCATTTCAAGTCTTCATTCATGTCACATTCACTAAAAGTCTCATTGGCCAAACGTGGCCAAGACCAATATCATGGATGATGGAGAAGCAAGTAGATATTTACTAACAATGTTCTAATCACCACCACATGAAGGGAAAATATCACACACCCACTATCTTTATTCCTTTTATTTCCCTAGTTTTCTGAATGTGTGTGTAGGTGCAGTTTTCTTGGGGTGTTTTTTTTTTTCTTTTTTCTGGTTTTGGTTTTGCTGGGTGGTTTGAAGGTTAAGAGAAATTTTATTTGACAGTTTGAGATGTTAAAAATGAGAAAATCTGGGGAGGGTGAAGGGTAATTGCTATAAATGCATAGAAAAACAAATGAAAAAATAGAAACACTCATAGAAAAACAGATTTTTCTCTCTTTCTTGCCTACATACAAACAGCTCACATTTCTCTCTCTGTCTCTCTCTAAGACAGTCACTGTTAAATTTTACATTTGAGGGGAATAAAGAAATCAATTATATTTTTGTGTTGTGTTTTTTGGAGAAAATTCTTCATAATAATGCTATAGGTCTTTTTTGTATCCAGAATACATCTTTGCATGGATCCCATTACAGCATAATTTAACATCATTTAAACCAATTTTAAGAGTAGAGGAATCAGATAGGAATTTTCTTTATAGGAATTTCACACCTCGATTGCTTTTACATTTTAGAAAATTAAAGAGAAGTTAAATATAGATCTAATTGAAGACTGTGAAGAAAAACAGCTTGTCACAATTTTGGTAAGTGTTTTACTTCTACCCTTAACACCTTTTAAATAAAATATATTAGGATACATATTCTCATTTCTCAAGTAAGTGTTGACTTTCCTCTTCTCTGGCACCTTTAAAGGCTAAAAAGAAAAGAGATTTCTTATAAAGCGTGATCTTCTGGTTCTCTGCATTTCTTCCTCCTTGTCTCCTACAGTCCAATCCACAAAGATAATTTAGAATCAGAAACCAGACTTCCACATAAGGAAACACAGGCACAAACTCTAAGGACATCATGGCCTTATTTATTTTAATAGCTTTGGATTGCCCCATGGTCACCCCAGAAGACATGACAAATATACAGTAGAACATAGACCCTCCGAGGCACAACTGTCCTCTGCCATCTCTGGCTTCTTCCTTCTGGAACTTGGAGGAATGCAATTCCTTCCTATTGTTGCCATTAGGCCACCCCTATCATTTCGAGTTGAAAGAACTTCTCTTCCGGTTATTAATATAGTTAATATTATATATAATTAATAATAACCTATATTAATATAGGTTATTCATCCTATGTTTGGTTCTAGGTAGTTTTGCCCTAAACTTCTTTGCCATAGACATCTTTGCTGCAAACATTTCAGGGCAAACATTTTCGTTGCATAACTGATTGGTTTGTAAGGCAATTTTGCCGTAAAAGATGAAATAACTGGTTGACAGTCTCCTTTCTTCATGAGTCAACATGAACCAACTGCCTTCAGCAGAGTTGTCAGTTTGCTTTCATTTCTCCATTTTTACTCTCATTTTTATATTATGTAGACCTCAGCTAGCCCTCCTAGTGGTCTATGCAGTGTTCAGTAGACGAGGTGGGGTCTTAAAGTAATGGATGGTGACAACTCCGTATATGGACCTGCTAGAAAGTTCGGTGACTAGAGTGTGGAGCCAGGCTGCACACCAGACGACCCAGGAAATGGAAGCACACCAGTTACAGTGACCGAAGCTCCGTTACAAACACATCAGCGTTATAACGTTAGCGTTTCTTCCACGTTTTCCATAGAACTTTGGAACGTCTATCAGCAGACGTGGGACAATCTGCCAAGAACAAACAACGGTGGGGAAGGCTTTCACAACACAATACAAAGCTCTGTTATAAATATGCATCCTAGTATTTGGAAACTGATGCCCCTCTTAATGAAGGAAGAAATTTTAGTGAAAAAACAAAGTGTGGTGCCAAAGAGGAGATAAATCAATAAGTTAAAATATATATATATATATAACTCTGAACGAATGTCTTTAAAGACAGTTGCTTAGGTTCAATCCACAGAATAAAATCAGTTATTTGCACCATGTTGCCATGAATCTACCCTATACATTTTAAATATATTCAAATATTTTTTTATTTTACAATAAAGTCTTTTTCATTTTGTTATTCATTTTTTGTGTTTTATTACATCCTTTTTTATGTTATTTTTTATTTTTTATTTTTTTAAGTAGGCTCCATGCCGAGCATGGAGCCCAATATGGGCTTGAACTCATGACCCTGAGATCAAGACCTGAGCTGAGATCAAGAGTAGGATGCTTAACTGACTAAGCCACCCAGATGCTCCTCATTACATCCTTTTTAATGAATGTCCCTCTCTTATTTTTTGTGATTTTATTTTTTACGGCAAAAATTGCCTTGTAGCCAATTAGTTATGTGGCAAAAATGTTTGCAATGAAAATGCTTGCAGTGAAAATGCAATCATGGTAACTGGAGATCATAATTTTTGGAGAACCTCTCTGAAATACATGATTGTTTGCTTTTTGAGTTCCTAAGTTTTATGCAGTAATGATTTGGGACAAGCCTGGAGCAGATTTTATACTCAAACAGGTGTTTCTTTGTAAAGCCACTGGTTCTCTGCCCATTTTATTGCTTCTCCGACGTAAGGTCCTTCGTCCTCTAACTGGAGAACTAGCGAGTTTCTAGTGTCATGGATGCCAGTGGCAGTTTTGTTTTACAAGGAGGACTGAGTTAACCCGCGCTGATGCAGGCAAAGGAGGTCAGGCAAGTCCTCCCCCTACCTTCCCTCCTCTCTGGGACATTTCAGGAAGCCCTGCGGCTCACGATTATGCCGTAGATCCGGGGAGGACTTCCCGAAGAAGCACCTCCGTCACCCATCCTTAATTCCGTGTTGTTCATTCAGTCAGTAGTTACCGAGGTGCACTCTACCTTCCCGAGCACAAAAGGTAGTACAGTCTGGTCCTATGTGGCTCAAGAAGGCCTGTTCATTATGGAGATAAAATACAGGCAACAACACAGCCCCGCATGGACGAGTTTCCAGAGCGTGAGCACCAAAGGCCCAGGGAGGCCAAGGGCCTGCTTCTACTCATGCAAGATGGGAGCTGGGCAAAGAGGCTTGATGGGAAAGCAGGGTTCGCCTGGGCAGAGGTTGAAGCCAGGGGCTTGGGGACGGCTGGAGGGGAGAAGGGGAAGCAAGACAGTACAGACCAGGACATGGGGACACAAGAGAGCATGTGGTCTTTGGGAAACTGAGGCCAGCTGCTGTGAGCTGGGGGGTGGGGAGGGGTGGGGGGAGGCCTGGTGGGCAGGCGGCAAGACCAAGACGTCCTGGCTCACAGGGACCCGGGAAAAGGCCCCCTCGGGTGCCCAGGGGACCCTTCTGGGAGTAGATGGAGCAAGCCAGCCTCAGCAGGTGCTGGCAGAGCAGCTTCAGAGCCGAGTGGGACGGCAGGCGCTCCCAACTGTCCTCATCATGGCTTAACTTTGTGGTTCCTGTCGAAAGGAGAAAGCTGGCCGTGGGTGCCCAGAGTTCCTACTTAGCGGATCAACCAAAAGCCTTTATTTTTTACCGACCCTCTGTACCACAGATTTTAAAACAGCTGTTCTTCAAAACCTATAATTTTTGTACTAAACTACTCTTTTATTGGCTTGACTGTTACTGCAAATGGGGCCTGGGAGTCACACTTCTGAGAACGTCTTCCTTGGTTTCCTGCTAAAATGCACATTTACACTTTAGTGTGACTGAGTCTTTAATGCATTAAAATCATTTTTACATCTTATCTTCACTCTGCAAACTGTAGGGCTGAGACAAACCTCCAGCAGGGAGTCTGTGTGGCATGGGGTACTCCCTACCACACCCCCTTAACCTTCTCCCACTCCGATTTTTAAAAGATGTGCTTATTGTCTGTCTCTTCCCACGAGAATGCATGTTTCAGGGTCAGTGACAGTGTCTGCTTTATTCATCCATAATGCCTACAACACAGATAGGAACCAATAAATGTCTGTTGAATGAATAAATGATAAATGAATGAGAGAAACAGAAGAACCTACATGAGCAAAGAAACTGGGAGGGTTTGGAGAGAGAAAGAAGGTGACAAGAAGGAGTAGCAAAGGACATAGGTGGGTCCTATGAGAAAGGGGTTTTGTGAACTGAATCTCCATTAATTCTCTGTGATGCAGGCAGATGAAATTAGCATTGCTTTTCAATTAAGACAGCAAAGACAAAAATGTTACTATTGTTATTCCCATTTCACGGATGAGAACACTGAGGCTTGTTCAGTCTGGGAGATGCAGCTAATCTGAACCCAGAACTGAAGGCTGGTCTCTTGGCTCCAAACCATTGCTTTACAGGGCGAAAAAAATCATCTCTGCCTAAAGTGACCAGTCCGAGACTAGCACGAGTGAGAAAGAATCACAGGGTTCTGGGAGCCCCAGGGAAGGGAGAGAAGGAAGAGGGTGAGAGACCAACCCAGACTCAGGGCTTAAGGGATGAGAAACCATAATTTTACTTAAAACAGCCATCTACCATTTGGTATTGAAATTTGTATAAAATAGAGCATGAAATATTTCCCCTGGGAAACCTTAAACTTGCTGAGGGACGTGGCCTTAGCACGGTGTAAAGGACTTAGGACAGGCTCAGTAAATACCCATTGGACCGAATTGCTCCTGCGTGCACATCTGGTGAGCCCGCAAAGCTCTTGCTAGCTTCTCCCTCCTGGAGTTTTCTCTCTTCCCCTGCGATGGTCTCCTCCCTGCCTTCCACCAAATCAGCTGAATCCACATCCTTCCAGAATCTCTCTTACTCTAATTCCCCCTCCAGCCTGCCTTCAATTTCTCCCCCCAGCCCTGGGCCCTGGATGTTATGCTCTGTGAGTATTCTAAGTTCTCACCTTTCAATGATCTATAGTTTAGAACCATTTCAATAAGCTAAGTTCCCTAAGGGCGAGATCACATTTTTATTTCCCTGGCTATGTCAATCGTCATATGCCGAGTTCACTGTTTTATCCACAGTCCTCGATCCTAACAAGGTGTGGGGTGAATGAGGCGTCATTCATTCCATAGACATTTCCCAAGCACCTCCCGGGCACAGGCCCCGTGGACGCTGGGAGCCATGGCAAATAAGACACCTCGATCCCACGTGGCGGAGCCCACAGTCCACCGAGCAGGTAAAGAACAGGATACGAATGAATTAAGTGATCATTTACTGTTTCCTGAGTATTTCTGGAAGAGGAGAAAAGAGAAGCTGGGTACTGAAAATGGGCTGGGCTGTTGCAACGAAACATTTTCTTTAGCATCAGCGACAGAAAACAGCCACTGGGGATGGATTCGGAATTGAATTCCATCGCCCAGGAAGTTTCTTAATACAGCTGAGTCTCAGTGTCACCCTCTGGAAACTGGGGACGGTGGTGCAGGCTTGTTGTGAGGATCACACACGTCCCTCGCATGGCCCTGGGGCCCGGCACACAGAGGCTCGGGGGATTGCACGTGGTCCCCTTTCATGCTCATTCTGCTTTACGCCCCATGTAGAATAGAGGAGAGCTGAGGGGGTGAAGAGGCATGTAATCCGAAGCAGCCTGTCCTTGTCTCCACAGAAGGAGGACCTGCCGGACCCGCAGGCGGTGGACCTTTACGAATTCCGCTTCAGCGACTTCCCCATCACAGAGCACGAACTGATTAAGTGTGGGCTGCGGCTGTTTTTTGAAATCAATGTGGTGGAGAAATTCAAAGTACCCGTCGAGGTCAGACAGTGTTTAATTAAAAGTATTGTGAGATACTGGTGCTGCCCCCGCCTGTGTTTCCCGTGGTTCAAAAGATTAACTTCCGTTTGGGTTTTCAATGATTATTAACTTTGTAAATATATCAGCTTAAACCCTGTAAACAGGACCAGCCTATCTTCTTAGATAAGATGGTCACAGACCTTCTAACCTTTAGAATTCAATTCCAAAGTCTGAACGGAGCTGTCTTGTTTGGGCGGCAGGTTCTGACCAGGTGGATGTACACGGTGAGGAAAGGGTACCGCTCCATCACCTACCATAACTGGAGGCACGGCTTCAATGTGGGGCAGACCATGTTCACTCTGCTCATGGTAGGTAACAGAGAGCTGCAAACCACGGGAAACCTGCACGCTTCCCTCGCGAGCGTGATGACAAGTGGACAAGGTCCATCGTTTTAGATCAGTAATTTTGGATCCTATAAACCCCAAACTCCCCTGTAGATGATGCCAGAGAACACGGGTATCCCTGGGCACGTGGCTGGATTAGCCCGTAGCGTTCACACACTTACCTCCTTAAAGGAAACGTCAGGTACCTGCTGGGTTTTGTAATTGCCAGGAATGAGCTGCAATACCCAAGATGTAAAGCCAATTTGCTCTAAAAACACAGCAGGTCATCTTCTCCTTTGCAGGCAGGCCTCAGTGCACCTGCTCAGAGGTGTATTCATCTAAGTAAATATATATATATATATATATATATATATTTTTTTTTAGACAGGGAGACTAAAGAAATACTATACGGATCTTGAAGCCTTCGCCATGCTCGCTGCTGCCTTCTGCCATGACATTGACCACAGAGGCACCAATAATTTGTATCAGATGAAGTAAGTGACATGTCCTGGTGACGCTTGAAGGCACCGTGGGGGAGAAGAGAACCTGTTTCTGTCTCTTAGCCTTGTCAGCTCTTCTTTATCACGTTTAGGAAACTCAGGGCCACGATCTGTTCCCTCAGAGACTCAGCCCTCATGATAAATGTCTGCTCTTTCTCCCTGGATGCTTGCCGCCCACAGCCCCCTTCCCCCGTGGTTTTCATTTCCAGACGCACCCTGCCTTATTTGTAAATGCCTTCACTCCTCCTTTCGCCAATGTGGTTAGTCAGAGTATGGAGTTCATATATGAAAGTGCACCAGCCTTGGGCTTACACGCGTACCCCGCCGTGGAACCCCAACCCCAGCTCAAGCCAGAGGGCGTTCCTTCCTGGGCTCACTCCCCTTCCCTCCCCTGGTTCCTCTGTGGCTCCTGAGCTTTCCGGCAGCTGGCCTGGCATCTTATCTTCACGGCCGCCTTCCCCTCCTGCCCCAACCGAGGGCAACAACGAGGGCGCGCGTTCCCAGCTCAGATAGATGTGGGCTCCCTGGGTTCACAAGTTGTAAGCCTCGACTTCCTCATCTGGAAAGTAAGCATTGTAACAATGATACCTAACAAGTAAGATAGTTGTAAAGATTAAATGAGATCAGGCATATAAAGTATTCGGCTCATGGTAGCCTCTGGGCAGTAAATAAATACTAAGTATTATTATGATGTCACTGACACTCTTCAAAATTCATCAGCAATGCCGGTGGCCAGCTGAGCTCCTTGATCATGGCTTTTAAGCTGCTCTGTCTGACTTAGACACACTGTATCCTCATCTCTGACACACCACCTACCCCTCTGCAGAGGCACCAGGCATTTTAGAGAGAACAAGCTCGGAAGTCTGGGTTTGTGGGGTCCAGCCACTTCCTGGTTGGGGAGCTTGGGCAAGTCACTTGGTCTATTTGAGATTCTGTTTGTGAACCACAGAAGGGGCAGGATATCCCACCCCTCAAAGACTGTTGCGGGAATCAAATGAAATTTGATCTGAAACCACATAGTAGGTGCTCAAGAACAATCTCCTCAGTGAATGAAAAGCGCCTTGCAAGTGGTGACTTCTCACCTTCAGCAACTCTAGCTATGGGGCTTTGTCTTGAAGAGAGGATTGGCACCATGGCCTCGGGCAACGGACGGCTTCCTCTCCGGAGATTCGGGCGCGCCCCCCTCCTCACTCCTGCACGCCAGGCTCCTGACAGTGCTGGGTTCCCTCCCTCTCCTCTGCTCACCAGTGCAGGAGCCACCTCGGCTCCGAGGCAGCTCCCAGTCCTGCCCCACGCTAAGAACTTGGCACTCATCGCCTCCTTGAGGCCTCGCGGCACTCCCGCCTGGGAGCAACTGTCACCTCCCTCTTTTACTGAGGAAGAAACAAGCTCAGAAAGGCCAAGTCCAACTTGCCAGACTGGATGTGGCATCTGGCCTCCAGGAAGGACGCAGCGACCTCTGAGGTCTCTGCTTTGGCGGGGCACGTGGGGTCCGGGCGGGTCCCCCCTCCATCAGCTGAACGTCTCCCGCCATTTCTCTCTCTGAGAATATGTGGCCGTGGAAGGACTGCGACCCGTGTGCGGGTTTCCCTGCCGCGGGCACGTCAGCACGGGTATCCTTGGTTCTGGCAGCTCGACTGCGCCACCGTGATCACACAGTCTTGCTGCACGCTGTCCTTCAGTAGTGATGCTGGCTGAGGCTGTTCACATCCCTGTTGTTCTGGAAGAACTGCTCAGGAGTCCACAGAGATATGGAGACAGGACATTGGCAAAAGCAGTTCATGAAAAGGTTGAATGAAACACGATTACTATTCCCATATCGATGGTGACAAATCAGGTCGCCATGGAGGGTGACGTGAAGCAGCCGGGGACACAGATGACTCTGCTTCCTGGCTGGACCTTGTGCCCGTGGTCCGATTTCTTGTCTCCGAAATGTCTGGCCCCCTTGGTTCTGGTTTCCACCCTCGTCAGCCAGCCTTAGCCCACCCTCTGACAATGCCTTAAAAACCTTGCGGTTTTCAGATGTCTCTTGTTCCCTCCGGCTCTCCTGTTCCCTTTGTTCCTTTCACTTTGCCAGCCAGTTTGTTTTCTGCTTCACTCGTGTCTAAGCTTACTGATTCCTTCGTTCCTTTCACCCCCTCTTCTTGTTTAAGTTTTCAGCCCTCTTGTCTTTCTGCCTCTTTACTCTCCTCCATCTTGTCCCCAAAGAAACGCCGTTACCGGGACAAAAATATGAGGAATGTTAGAATTTATCCCATCCCCCATCCAACGCAGGCCTCTCCTTGACTGCCTCCCTCCCAATGTCCTCGAGTCCACATCCGGTTTTTTCCCATAATGGCCCACAGGCCACACCGCTCTTCTCTTAGGTGATTCTGATGGTTGGATGTTCTTCATGATACTGAACTGAAATTGGTCTCCCAATCACATCTGTTTGTCCCATTCAGGTCTCTCTCTGGAGCTGCTAGAATATGTATAATTTCTCAACCACAGGCCATTCCTTCATATTAAAGAGAATTATCTCTTCTCCCCCCTCCTTTCCTGGTTGCACACACCCAGTTGTTTAAACCATTTTATATGTAAGTTTCCACACATGTCATTTTATCTGCTATTCTTCTGTGAATCCAGTCTAGTGTTTTTATGTCATTCTTTAAATGCGGGTTTATGTCATTCTTTAAATGCGGGTTTAACACAATAATCCAGACAGGATCTGAAGTGGTTTATATTTCATCTTAATTAAATTTCATCTTCTTGATTCTTCATTTCACTCTTAATTGAAATCGCCATTTGTCACACTCTGTCAGCCAATGGATTTGTTATTTTTTCCAGTTTTTTATCATTGGAAAATTAGTCATGATTTCCATTAATATTCATTCAAGTCACTGATAAAAATTATGCATCAGAACAAGAGCAAGGGCAAAATTTTGGGGCCCAGGGTTTCCAGCCTGGAAACCTACTCCCAGGGTTGAAGACAGTCAATTAAGCACACTCACTGGGCTCTGCCGCCCAGCTGTGTGAGTGGATACACTCACTATTCCAGCACCTACTGCAGGTATCCTGAGGTGTCCTGTCAACTGCTTCGCTGAAATCCAGACACAGAGGGTCCATGGCCTTCCACTCCCACCAACCCTGTCACAGAAGTGTCCATAACATCAACCTGGGCTCATGTTCTCCTTCTAAACCTTCTCTGGGATTTCCTAATGATTATTCTGTAAGTGCTCACAAACTCCAAAATAGTTTAAACTGTTTCAGAGATAAAAGTCAATCTTCCTGTTCTGTCATCTACAGATTGTGTCATTTTCTGCTTCTTAAATTTTAGGATAAAATTTACTTGTATCCAGTCTTCAGTCATCTCCTCCACCACCTCAAAATTCTCCAGGGAATACTGACAGTGGTGGCCCTCCCCCCTCCACTATAATCCTCAGATTTCTTCAGGAAGTTGGGATGTTACTCATCTACCTTAAAAGAACCCCTTAGCACTTTCTTACCAACACTTGCCCTTGTTGTAGTCTTAATTTCCAAAAATCATTCTTGAAAAGACCAGGAAAACTGGTAGGTTGGCTAGTCAAGTCACACCATGATCTCTGTTGCTTGAGTTTCTCTCCTTTGGTTATTTTTCTCCCGGGACAGTCACACAGTCTAAACTAGCTATTTTCCATACTTCAAGCTTACTGTTGCCAGACTTCCAAAATTCAGAGAATTATTGATGGGTGGTGTGATTTAAAGATTTTATTTATTTATTTATTTATTTGACAGAGAGAGAGAGAGACAGCGAGAGAGGGAACACAAGCAGGGGGAGTGGGAGAGGGAGAAGCAGGCTTCCCGCGGAGCAGGGAGCCCGACGCAGGGCTCAATCTCAGGACCCTGGGATCATGACCTGAGCCGAAGGCAGACGTTTAACGACTGAGCCACCCAGCCACCCCGATGGGTGGTGTGATTTAAAAAAATATTTTTTCTCAGTATCCCATGGGAACTTTTAATAACATCTCTGAAATTTACTTTAAAAATATCTTGCCAAATTCATTTTCTCTCCAAATATGTCTATATATATGTGTGTGTGTCTGTGTATGTATATAAATTAGTTCTTTTTCTTTTTACTGAACCATCTGTGAGTCATGCAGACATCATGACATTTTACCCCAAAATGTTTCAGCATGTATCTCCTAAGAATAAGGGAGACATTTGCCCATAGAAACACAACATGATGATCACCCTGAGGAAATTTAACATTAGTACAATACTATTATCCAATATAGAATGTTTATTCAAATGATTCCAATTTTCCCAATAATGTCCTTTATAGCTTTTTATCCCCTCTGATTCAGGATCTAATCAAGGATCACCCCTTGTGTTTGGTTGTCCAGTATTTTTAATCTCTTTGATCTGGAATAGCTCCTCAACCTTCTTGTGTCTTTCTGAATATTGCCATTTTTGAGTCTAGGCCAGTTCTGGTGCAGGAAAGCCCTCAATTTGGGTTTTCCCAGTGGTTTCCTGATTACCAGACTCAGGGTAAACATTTTTGGTGGGAATTCAACATGGATGATGCCCTTCTCAGCACATCAGGAGGCCCATGATAGCAATTTGTCCCATTATTTATGAGGTTTAGTTAAATTATTTATGGGCAATATCCAGGAGATCTCTTTATGTAAAGGTACATTTTCTCCTTTGTATTAATAAGTAATTGGAGAGGTGTTATTCTGAGACTGGGTGTATCGCTAACTCCCCAGAAATCTTTCTTTATTTTAAACCCAAAGGAATTAAAGACACCATTCTTTTCTGACTGGAATCGAGCTTTAATTAATTTTTTAAATCTCCAGCACTGACACAGAGGAGGTATTTAAATATGGGCTAAAATTATGATCAATTATCATATTGCTCAGACACAGTCTGATTGTTCCCTAACTAGTGCATGTGGGTTACCAGACTTGTTAGTGACCTGTTACTATCTCCTCTACTCCCTAAAGTTCTGTTCTTTCTGAAATAAGATGAAACTTCTCTACTAAGGCTGCCTCCCCTATCTCTGATTTCTTCCTTTCTTAAAATTATTTAGGGGCGCCTGGGTGGCTCAGTCATTAAGCGTCTGCCTTCGGCTCAGGTCATGATCCCAGAGTCCTGGGATCAAGCCCCGCATCGGGCTCCCTGCTCGGCGGAAAGCCTGCTTCTCCCTCTCCCACTCCCCCTGCTTGTGTTCCCTCTCTCCCTGTGTCTCTCTCTGTCAAATAAATAAATTAAAAAAAAATTATTTATTCGTTCCATATTTCTATAACAAAGTCTTCACATTACCTGTGTAAGCCTTTGGCCTCAGCCTCTCTCCATCACTTCCTCTCTCTCCCTGTTATTTTCGAGGGTTTCCCCTTCCTCAAACAGAAAGACTTGAAGGAAGACAGGGCACCCAAGACTGCAGTCCCCTCTTATAGAAAGCTGTGACCTAACCATTAACAAATGGGAATTTTAACTTTAAAATTGATATCCCTGTCCTGAAGGAGGAAAGAAATGATCACTTTATAATCATTTTTATTTTGGTTCCTGGAAATTCTTTTTTTTAAAGATTTTATTTATTCATTTGAGAGAGAGAGTGAGAGAGAGCTTGAGAGTGGGGGGAGGGGGAGAGGGAGAAGCAGGCTCCCCACTGAGCAGGGAGGCTGATGCGGGGCTCGATCCCAGGACCCTGAGATCATGCCCTGAGCCGAAGGCAGATGCTTAGCTGACTGAGCCACACAGGTGCCCCAGTTCCTGGAAATTCTTAATAAACATTTTCCATGCAAATGATCTGTGGGCCTTCAACAGGTTTGTTTCATGTTCTGAGAGTCACAGGCCAGTGCCGTAAGCTCCAGGAAACCTAAAGATTTTAAAGATGCAGGGGATGAACCAAACTTCCTAATTTAAATAATTCAGTCATTTTATGCATTCAACAAATTAGTTTTTTTTTTAGAGTTTTTTTAAAGAGCGTATTCTTGGGCGCCTGGGTGGCTCAGTTGGTTAAGCGACTGCCTTCAGCTCAGGTCATGATCCCAGGGTCCTGGGATCGAGTCCCGCATCGGGCTCCCTGCTCTGCGGGGAGCCTGCTTCTCCCTCTCCCACTCCCCCTGCTTGTGTTCCCTCTCTCGCTGTGTCTCTCTCTGTCAAATAAATAAATAAAATCTTTTAAAAAAAATAAATAAAGAGCGTATTCTCATGTTCTAAATCTAAAACATCAGTCCCAATGTGTTACTTTCGATCATTTCATAGTCATTAGAGGAGAGGGAGAAGGAAGAAATGGAAAACGTCCTCAGAGAGTAAAGACTCTATACTGTAATCTCTAAGCAGCTAAACTTATGGCATATCCTCTTCCTCCTAGATCCACGTCTCCATTAGCAAAGCTTCATGGATCTTCCATTCTGGAGAGGCACCACCTGGAGTACAGTAAGACTCTCCTGCAGGATGAGGTACATGAGCCTTTCTCCAGGGCAGCTCAGAAGCTCTGGATCAAAGCAATAACCCAAGAAAATGCTTAGAAAGAGGATGGCCTTGAGTTATGGCAGTTGACAGTCTATATCCTTATTGAAGTCAGTTGCTAGAAATGGCTATCTTGCAAGTGTTTTGAACAACCAGTTTGGAAGGAGCGGAGATAGAAAAGAGCCAGGGAAAGACAAAATCTCTGTGGGTCCGTGGAGAAAGAATAAAAAGTTTATGTGGATGTGAGAGGGCCCTGTGCATCCTAAGGTGTATATATATACATATATATATATATGGAAAGGGGAAAGGAGGCTAGATAGCCAATGATTTTCTTATTCATGGGGCATGCCCTGTGAGGCTTTGTATCTTTGAGGAAGTCAAGCTTTGGTAGCGGGGGTAAGCATGAAATCAGCATATAAGACAGAAACAGACAACTGCCATCAGAGAGGCACTGGTAATGCTCTGAGATTCTAGAAGGAGATCCCACATTTAGGAGTAGGCAGGGCATAGGGGAGCAGAGGGGTGGGATCAGGGACAGCTTTGTGCAGGAAGCTTGGTCTTGAATTCACTTTGATTTGCACATGTCATGTACTACTAACATTCCATAGGAGGCCGTCATTCTTCCTTTTATGAATTTTATTTAAGGGTATATAGGCTTGTGGAAAAGTTGTGGATATGTAATATAGTTATACTTTAAAAAAATCTCTTGAGAAGGTTCCAAACCAAAACTGATTAAAACGAGTCCTTATTAGATGGAGGGAAACACTTGTCATAGCAGAGAACTTGTTGAGAATCACACATGCTCAGTTGGGAGAAATAAGCCCTCCGGGGGGGTGGAGCTTTTTTCAGTTTCTGTAACAATCTTTTATTAAAGGCTCAGGGAAGGAACATACAGAAATATGCTCAAGTCTAGAGATAACACTAAATTCTCCCAAATAATGTAAAGAAAGCCAAGTGGGGAAACTTGTAAGGCAGAGTAACCAAGCAGAAAGGTAGAAAAAGAAAAAAAAAAAAAAAACTTGAGTGTTTTTAATAGCCTGTGATTGATGCCGCACCCAGACAGGGGGACCCAGACCGAATGCATCAGAATTCACGGGGCGGGGGCGTACAGAATGTTAAAAACAGTTCCTGGGCTTCATTTTGCACTTACTGATGGGGCTTTCTGGGATTCTGGCCGAGGAATTTGCATTTTTAGTTTTTTTTTTTTAAGATTTTATTTATTTGAGACAGAGAGAGACATAGAGCCAGCAAGAGCATGAGTGGGGGGTGGTGGGGAGGCAGAAGGAGAGGGAGAAGCAGAATCCCCGCTGAGCAGGGAGCCTGATGCAGGGCTCGATCCCAGGACCCTGAGATCATGAGGCCTGAGCCAAAGGCAGACGCTTAACCCACTGAGCCACCTAGGCGCCTCATGCATTTTTAATGAGAATGATAATTCTGGTGTAAAGCCAGAACCTCTCCCTGCAGTAGCGTTTATAACATAAAAATGATGATATTATTTGTTCTATGAAAATTAAAAGGAATAGAATTGAAAGTAATTCAGGAAGACAAGAATAAATTGCTGTTACTAATTTGTTATGAGTCTTTGTTGGGACAATCTTATATTTTTGAGCAAGAATTTTCTCTACTTTTTATAATCAGTGGTGTCACTGATTATGTGACACCACAAGCAGGTAGTGTCGAATATAAATTATTATTTAATTTTACATGTTCCTACTAAAGCAAAATATATTTTAAGAACTTCAGCCAAGGGGACCCTGGGTGGCTCAGTCGGTTAAGCGTCTGCCTTTGGCTCGGGTCATGATCTCAGGGTCCTGGGCTCGAGCCCACATTGGGCTCCCTGCTCAGTGGGGAGTCTGCTTCTTCCTCTGACTACAGCTCCCCCTGCTTCTGCTCTCTCTCTCTCTGTCAAATAAATAAATAAAATCTTAAAAAAAAAAAAAAAGAACTTCAACCAAGTGTTTAAATGCTTAACATTTGGGGGGGGGTAGGAGGGTGGGGGTGGGGTGGGGGTCCTCGTATCTCATACGGTTTTCTGGAATTTAAAGGTTTATAATAGACTTATTGTTTTCCATCTCTTTTAATGTTATTTACTCTGGAGTCTGAAACTGGTTTTGATGGCTATATAAAGGCTTATTATTCTTTCTAAAAAGTCATACTACATCTCAGTAATCCATACCACCTTGGCAAGGACCTGTCTACAATGCTATCCAACCTGCTAACTGCAAACTTACAAGGCCTGTAAATAGAGTCGCTAGGCAATGCAATCACAGAGCTTTTTATGAGCAGGCAAATGGAATGCTAAGAAAAATGAAATTTTTAGCCATCAGATGTTCTTTTTACACTTTTGGGAGACAGTATTGTTGTTTCATTTACTTTTTTGTATAAAGAAAATATTTGCATTAAAAGCATTTAAATAAGGGCATCCTCATGATTTATATAACAATTTTGACATTTAGTGGTCATTACTCAGCCATTTTGTTTTGCATATTATGAGGCTTTGAATTAAAATGTCCTTATGTCCTAGTAGAGTGGGATTCACAGTTCTGAGGATTAAGAAACACCCGTATTCCAAACCAGACAGAAGTCCACTCTTTCACCTGAGTCAACAGGTGGAAAACTTGCTAGTCAAATTTGTAAGAGTATAAACTTTAATGCCATCATGTATTGTAGAAACAACAAAATGAATTGCTCAGCTTAACAGAACCCTGTTATTATTCAAAACACTTCCTTACAGAGTTTATGATAATTCTATTTATGCTTTTCCATACCAACTTCATCCTATACAAAGGAGTGAAGAAGCAATGAAATATCCTGTGTATGGTCCCATCGAGCCATGAACACGTTGGCAATGTCTTCTGATGGGTATTGCAGGTACCACACTGAAGGCTGGAACAGCCTGTACTTTCTCCAGCCTCACCTCACCTGAAAGCCCTACTCAGGATGTATTGGAGTCATTCCTACCTATTTTGGTGTACTGTTCAGAATTGATATGTTTACTGCCATTTTAATAGGAGAGGAGAACAAACATAGACTCTTTCTGTGGGCTAGGGAGAGCAGCTGAGCACGCCTGGGCCCTGCTGGAGTCAGCTGGGAAACGGGCCTCCTCTCATGCTCTGGGCCACCTGTGCCCACCTTAGGTTTTCAGCACAGTCCTTGAGAAGACAAATGGAATATTACATACATGTTTTTAAAATCAATGACTCCATAGTGGTTGTAAAAATTACACTTGCAAATATAAAAACTCAGCGACAGGGGAAAACTAAAAAACAAATATAAAAAAAATATTTCAAATACTATCACTCAAAAAATTGCTATTTCAGTACCACCTGATGAACTTCTTGTGGCCACCTGTGAGTATACAGGCAGAATGGAAACAATTTTAGAAAAATGGGATCATACTATCCAAGCTTTTTTTTAAAAAGTCAGTTATGTTTTTAAAATCACCTTATTAAAGTATAATATGTGTACAATAAACTGCACCCCTTCAATGTGTATAATTTTGAGTTTATATAATTTTATACACCTAAGAAACCACCACCACAATCAAGATATAGAACATTTCTGTCACCCCAAACCATTCCTCATGCCCCTTTGCAGTGCGTACCTCTCTGCTCCCAGCCCTAGACAACTGTTGAAATGCTTTCAGTCACTATAAATTAGTTTAGATTTTTGTAGATTTTATGTAAATGCAATTACACAAGTACTCTTTTGTGCTGGCTTCTTTCATACAAAGCAATAATTTTGAGATGTGTCTGCGTTGTATATATCAGTGATTCATTCCTTTTCATTGCTGATTAGTTTTCCATTTATCTTTATGTAATTCTATTTGAATTTAATAGAAGAAACATTTTGGAAATGGAAGGAATTGCAGAGCTTTAGACACTGTGTCTTTAAGCAAGAGCTACTAGCTCTTAAAGAGCTCTCTACAATGAACAAATGAGAAATTGTGAAAAACTATAGCTCAGCATTTAGAATTTTGATATTTTTAGCCTATATGTATTAACTTTATACTATCTATTAACTCACTATAAAACATGAAGCAATGAAAATACTTCTGCTTCTTCCCACATCTTCGTCTGTTTTGTAAGGTGTTTATTATCATTAGCATTTTTTTACCATTATCAGTATTTATAAAATTCACATGTTGCTCGATAATTTCCACACACTTACATACAACACAGGTACTCATCAGGACAAGCGCACTCCTTAATCCCCATCCCCTATTTCCCCCGCGCCCCCACCCTTCCCCCTCCAGTAACCACTGGTTTGCTCTCTGTAGTTAAGTCTGTTTCTTGGTTTGCCTCTCTCTCTCTTCTTTTCCCCCATGATCATTTGTTTTGTTTCTTAAATTCCACATACGAGTGAAATCATATGGCATTTGTCTTTCTCTGACTTATTTCACTTAGCATAATACTCTCTAGCTCCAACACAATTGCTTATTCTTTTCTTTTTTTTTTTTAAGATTTTATTTATTTATTGCGAGAGAGAATGAGAGACAGAGAGCAGGAGAGGGAGGAGGGTCAGAGGGAGAAGCAGGCTCCCTGCCGAGCAGGGAGCCCGATACGGGACTCGATCCCGGGACTCCAGGATCATGACCTGAGCCGAAGGCAGTCGCTTAACCAACTGAGCCACCCAGGCGCCCCCACAATTGCTTATTCTTAATTCTACTTTTAAATGGGCCCAATACTTACAATCAATCCTTTTACTCTGGCTTCTCCATTCCTCTGTATTTTATTTTGACTCACATGTTGATTGGCTAGGTTTTTGTTAAATGGTAGTTTTTCCAAGAGAGGTTAAACTAAGTACATGCTTAAGAATACCTGTTTGTTACATTTGTTTTTGAAGATCAGTTTGGCGGGACATAAAGGTCTTGCGTCACGCTTTTTCTCAGAAATTGGAGGACATTGCTTCACTGTCTTTTGGCATTTAAGTATTGCCCTGAAGAGCTGTATATGGCTAATCTTTTTGTCTTACATGTGACTTGCTTTTTCTGCATAGATGTTCATCTGATACTTAATTCTTCATATTTTATTTATTTATTTTTTAAAGATTTTATTTTTTGATTTGACAGAGACAGACATAGCAGGAACGGGAGCACAAGCAGGGGGAGTGGGAGAGGGAGAAGCAGGCTTCCCGCCGAGCAGAAAGCCCAATGCGGGGCTCCATCACAGGACGCTGGGATCATGACCTGAGCCGAAGGCAGATGCTTAACAACTGAGCCACCCGGGCGCCCCAATTCTTCATATTTTAGTAACGTCATCTGGATGTCTTGGTGTTGATCATCTTGTATTAATTTCTTCCTGCTCTAATCACTTGGCTCTGCCTTAGCTTACTAAAAAAAAAAAAAAAAAGCAAAAAAGCATGTGTGTATATATGTTTATTAACTCAATTTGTTCCCAAAAATTTTATTGGAGCTTCCAAAAATACAAAAACAAGGGTGGGAGGGGGTTAAAGAAAAAGAAATAGGACTACTGGAAAAATAAAATGAAGATAAATTATAGTAAAGTCCCAAAATGTATACAGCGAAAGGTATAAGACATGGGCCCCAAATCTGGTCAAGGGCTTTCTAGCCACTAATATAAAACAGAAGCAGGATCTTTTATATGAATCTATATCCATAGGTTATAAAGAAACTACTTAGAAGCTCTTCTTTTAAGATCCTTAGATATGAAAGAAAAGAGAAAATAAAAAGTATATAGAATTAAGACAGGGTTTTTTCAATTAGAAGATTTGTCCATGTTTTTAGATGAAAGTGAAAATGAGTGAGAAGGGGCACCTGGGTGGCTCAGTTGGTTAAGCATCTGCCTTTGGCTCAGGTCATGATCCCAGAGTCCTGGGATCAAGGCCCAGGTCTTCGGGCTCCCTGCTCAGCAGGGAGCCTGCTTCTCTCTCTCCCTCTGCCCCTGCTTGTGTTCCCTCTCTCACTGTGTCTCTCTCTGTCAAATAAATAAATAAAATCTTTAAAAAGAAATGAGAAAAAAAGATAAGAATGTGATTCAGGTCTACATATGTATTTTATAACCGTCAACTTCATTTGGCAAAACCACTATACATCTGTCCTTTGGCCTGTATGCCTAAAATGATTTATTTGGAATATGAGACCTTTTGCAAAATGATACATATTGTTACAGTACTATTAACTAGGTGTAGTTTGTTGTTTAAAATGATGTAATCATCAAGGGACCCCTGGGTGGCTCAGTTAGTTAAGTGTCTGCCTTCAGCTCAGGTCATGATCCCAGGATCCTGGGATCGAGCCCCGCATCGGGCTCCCTGCTCAGCAGGGGAGCCTGCTTCTCCATCTGCCTGCCACTCCCCCTGCTTGTGTGTGCCCTCTCTCTCTCTCTCCCCCCATCTCTCTCTCCCTGTCTCTCTCTCTGACAAATAAATAAAATCTTAAAAATAAATAAAATAAAATAATGTACTCATCAAAATGATACATATTAGAATATGAGAGCTTTTAAAAACCACTCCCAAATTTACTCTCATTTTCTAGGACACTATGAAGCTGATCCATATATGAGGAGAGTATTAGTGGGAAACTCTTTGAAGAAAGGTCTAGTTAAGTTTTTGTAAAATATAATTGCAAGAAAACATTTTAAGAACAACTTGAGAGGATTTCATTATTTTTTTTTTGATATATACATGAGTACTAGTGTAACTTGTAGTTTCTGAAAGTTTTCCAACAACTTCTATGATTACTCTAAAATTATCTGGTGGATAATTCAGCATATCTAACAATGGGATGTACCAGATATTCTTTATTAAAACCCCTCCATTAATACAAGCAAAATTAAAATTTATTGTTATATTTATAAATGATCCTGGAGAAAACACTTTTATTTACTCCCCAAACTTATACACTGATTACAAGAATATTTGCTAAGAATATCTATTTTTATAGTTTAAATTACCTTACTCAAAGTAGAGGGGTAACTTAACCCAAGAGAGAAAGCTAAAAGCTTTCTTCCATGCTAATTATCTTTATTTTGTTAGGCATAGTTGGGTTTATTTGTTGAATCAAAGGCAAATTAATGTTTGCACTTTATTGTGATTTTTTTTAAATAGTCCCATTTATGTGAATTTTTATCTTACAGAGTTTAAATATCTTCCAGAACCTAAATAAACGCCAGTTTGAAACAGTTATTCATTTGTTTGAAGTTGCAATAATAGCAACTGACCTGGCTTTATATTTCAAGTAAGTACAGAACTCCCTTACGCTCTATGTGTTTCTGCCTTACATAAATGACCCACTGCATTCAAGTTAAAAGGCATTTCTTCACACACACATTTATTCACTTTCCTTTTGGATCATCAGTAGAATACCCTCAAGGTACCTGATAATTTCCTAGACATCTGAAAACATATTTTAAAAAACTAACCTCCTAATGTCAATTAGTTTGTTGTCTGAAGAAGTTTGAACTGAAGGATGTACAGCAAGGTTGGTGCATTGCCCAAAGAGTGATGCCACACAGCCTTAGGAGGTGATCTTGGTCCTGGGGGATTCATCATGGTCCAGGGTCTGATATTTAGAGTTGCAGGATCAGACATTTGATTTTTCTGGAACCTGGGAGCTAAAAAATCTTGGTGATACTGATGTACATTAACCAAACTCACATAATTCTGAGTTACATACAGCAGAGCACTAGCCTATTTACAATAATAATAACCAAGGAGACCAGAGACTCCAAGCTTCAATTTTCTTGTCAGTGAACTATAAAGTTGTTGGTGAAAACAGATTAGAACAAGGTGAACTAGTTATAATGTCCAACTCTTTAATGACTTAGATGGGTAGTATCAAATTGTGACTCTCTGGTCCTTCTTAATTAAAAATTTAGTTATTCTATAGTCCGAAGATGAAGACAGATACTTAGAATAACATAACTGATATCCAAACATCCATAACCCAGATTCGACAAATGCTAAGATTTTGCCACACCCATCTGAGATCTTTTTTTTTTTATGGAAAAAAAAGTAATGCAATCGAGGCATCCCGTCTCATTCCACAAAAAGCCCCTCCTTCTCCCTCACAGATACCATCATTCTGATGTTGATGTGTACTCATCCTTTCCATCCATGTTTTTATATTAAGTGTTTGAAAATTGTCCATAAATGGTATCCTACTCTACATACTTTTCTACAACTTGCTTTTTCATGTAACATTATGTTTTAAAGATTTACTTTGGTGGTATATGAAGATCCAGTTCATTAGTTTTAACTGTATATTCAACTTTATGAAGATGCCATAATGAATTCAGCTATTCTTCTACACATGGATATTTAGATCATTTCTAACTTTTCATTATTGTTGACAATGCTGTATTGTATATCCTTGTACGCATGTGAGTTTCTCTAATGTACATGCCTAGAAACGGGATTGCTATAGGGTTTGCAAATCTTCAGTCTTAATACTACATTGCAAAACTACACTCCTGAGTAGTTTTCCCAATTTAAATTCCCACCAGCAGTGTGCAAGAGTTTCTGTTATCCCGTATCTGGACTACCTTTGATCTGGGCACACTTACATCTATCTATTCACTTATTTATCTTGTCAATTTGAGTAGAGATGGTATCTTACTGATGTTCAAATTTGTATTTTTTTACCAGTGACATTGAGCATCTTTTCATGTATTTTAGGTTCTAATTCTTTGTTGGTTTTATGCATTTTTTATCATCATTTATCTCATCACAGACTGTGGCCTTTATGTTTATGTTGTTTTGTCACGTTAATTTGTCACATGTTACTTTTAGTTTTAATGTATTCAATTTTTTAATGTATTCAAACTTACCAATTCCTTTTTTCCTTTTGTGGCTTGTGGTTTTTCTGTCTTAAACCTTTTCTGTGCCAAGGTTAACAGCCATTCCCTGTTCTCTTCTCCCCTGTGACCCTTTAGATCCACTATGTGGACATCTGATGCAAAGTGGGAACATGAAATCTGAAAAGCATATATTAAAGATACTTTTTATCTCTGGTCTTACATGCTAAAATTGTTGCAAAGCTATATCTTTTTTAGGAAGAGAAGCATGTTTCAAAAAATTGTTGATGCCTGTGAAAAAATGGAAACTGAAGAAGAGGCCATCAAATATGTAACCATTGATCCAACCAAAAAGGAGATTGTCATGTAAGTAGTCAGAATTTTATTCCTCTTTTGGCAAAAAACAAAACAAAACCCTTATTTTGCATATCTTTGTTTTAACAAGTGTTGTTTTCTCCCAAGGGCAATGATGATGACTGCATGTGACTTGTCAGCTATAACCAAACCCTGGGAGGTACAAAGTCAGGCGAGTACAGTTATGTTTCCTTTTCCGTCACTTGCACAGGTACTACCTAGATCCATGTAAGAGCGAACGTGAAGATTCTGGCAATCTTGGAATTTTGTTATAGCTAGCAATTATGTGACTATATATTTTGTAAGCAATTATCTTTCATTACCCTGGAACAAACAATTGGTTTATAATTTAAAAAGAAAAATGAAACTTGAGACCTTAAGACAAAAAATGTTCCCTGTTGGATTTCTGGTAATGAAGAAAGATAACTAGCTTTCAAGAGCTCACAAGTGTCAATAAGACAATAAGTCATTTGGTTAGGCCCCAGAACAAGGCAAAGAGAAGGGAGTTTTTAACAGAGGAGATAAATTGGCACAAGACAAAGATGAATCATTAGTGCTTTCCTCTATCAAGGGTGGTTTTGCTCCTACAACCTCTTCTTCACTGTGTTATCAATAATTAAAAGGCACTGTCTATAGTAAGTTCATGTTTAAGGGTGCCTTCCCCAGTTTTTTGCCAACCTCAGGGAGTGAGAGTCAGGAGTCACCAGTTTACTATTTGATTTCTTACTAACGGGATGAAAGAAGCTTCTCTTTTTCCCTCAGTGACTTCTAGGAGAAACCCTACATGGAAGAAAGGCCAGAATTCACTGGGTTCAACTATAATTGTGGGTTGTATGAATAAAGATAGAATAATTAGAACCATTAAATTCCAAACCAAACACTTGTGCTCCTTCCACCCTGACATGCCTGTTCTTCCTCCTTGATTCTTTATCTGCACAATCACCCAGGCCAGAAACCTGGGGCCTTGCCTGAAGTTCACCTCCCTATTCCTGTCTGTCATGCTGGCTACTGCCTCAGGTCGACTTCCTCTTTCATCAGCACGATGGTGGCGGGACCCTCCTAAGGGATCCTTCTTCATCCTTAGCTACCCAGCCCTCCTCTGAGCTGCTGCTGGGATTATTTATAGATAGAGCTCTGCTCAGCCACTCCTCTCCTTCTAAACTCCCCACGGCCAGAGGTTTCCAAGCTTTCTTTTAAAAAAGAAGTAAAGTCCTCCCCACCCCACCCCCAATAAAGTTGTACAAAGACCACTTATATAAAAGAAGAAACCAATGTTACTCTAGCTGAAATCTCTCTTGGCTGGGGCTGCTAGTGCTCTTTGGTGCACTAGGGCTCCAGGAATAAGAATCACCGTTCTAGAGAATCAAACTTCCTAGCAAAGCTTATATGGCCTGTCACTACCTGTCCTTGTCCTTAACTCACACTCACCAGATTATTTCCTGGCACTCTCTCCCATTCACCATCTCTAACGCTAAGCTCTGGATGTTCAGTTTTATCTCTGCAGATAGTCTTCCCCTCCTCTTTATCTGAAAAACTACTATTCATCCTTGATGCAACATAAATGCAAGCTCCTTTATGAAACTCATCCTTACTTCCTTCTCCTCAATCCCCAGCACTTCATACTACTACTGTTATAGCCCTTACCCACATGGTTTACATGACTATCTCTACGAGACTGGAAGCATCTTAAAGAAAAAGGTCACATCTGATTCCTCCTGGCAAGCCTGGTTCATGCCAATATAAGGCAGCTAGTGGGTATTCATTAAACTTGATATTGGGTTTTTAAAAGCTATATAAATTTACCCTCAAATATCCTTACCCTGTAATCAAGTAAAGCTGTGTTCTAATCTGTGTGCATGTGTGTACATGCAGATATGCTAGAAGCTAACAGATAAGCAGGACAAGAGGAGGATGTGTGGGAAGTTTCAGAGCTTGAAGCAAAATGTAACAGAATTAAACATCCTCCCATCTCCCCTTTTTATTGTTGAGAGGTGGTGGCAATAGCAAATAGGAGATAGGTACTCCCAGAATGGGCCTAGAATGCTGAAGTGGCAAGAGAAATTTCCCCTTCCCGTTTCAATATAATCTATATTTTTCATTTTTATTTTTTTAAGATTTATTTGAGAGAGAGAGCACACGTGAGCAGGGGGAGGGGCAGAAGGAGAGGGAGAATAAGAATCTCAAGCAGACTTCCCACTGAGCGTGGAGCCCAACACGGGGCTCAAACCCACGACCCTGAGATCATGACCTGAGCCGAAATTGAGAACCGGATGCTTAACCAACTGAACCACCCAGGCGCCATCTTTTTAAAACCAAAGAGCATGGGATGTGACAGTGCCTCAAGCATTAATATGTTATCCTTAAATGTCACTCATACTAATAAAATGCAAATTCTCTATGAATGAGTGAGTTTCATGAACCAAGTCTTATTCTTATTTGCAGGTGGCACTTCTGGTTGCAAATGAATTTTGGGAACAAGGAGATCTGGAGAGGACCGTGCTGCAGCAACAGCCTATTGTAAAGACCTTGACATAAAAATGCACTATTTATTACAAATTATTGATACAAATCAGTTTCTTTTGTTCCCTGAGTCTTAGAAAACTATCCTTAAAGAATTTATTTCTCTTTCTAGCCTATGATGGACAGAAACAAAAAAGATGAACTACCCAAACTTCAAGTTGGATTTATTGATTTTGTCTGTACTTTCGTATATAAGGTAAGTAAACAAATTGAGTGAAATATATAATCATCTGGGGATGAGGCTTTTTCTTTCAAAGTGTTACCAAATTCAGAAGTCACCCACATGGAAAGCCATTAGGGGTATACTTGTTTCTCCAAAGTAGCTTGAGGAATTACCCTAATTTCATTCAGGGGTGGAAGAAAAACTAGAATTCAGACATGAGCACATTGAACAGAGGAGATGTACTCAGAAAACAGCACTGTCTTTCCTGTTTCCACGGCACTGAGTTAAGCTCATCCAAGCAGCTCTGAGCACTGAGCACTGTGACAACTCCTTATAGCTCCTTCTCTGCATATGAAAAGTACTGAAAATCAACTATATGATTTAAATAGCTTCTGACCTAAAATTCTCTCTAGGAGTTCTCACGGTTTCATAAAGAAATCACACCAATGCTGAATGGTCTTCAGAACAACAGAGTAGAATGGAAATCCCTAGCTGATGAGTATGATGCAAAGATGAAGGTGCTTGAAGAGGAGGTGAAAAAACAGGAAGAAGGAAATATGACCACAAAAGGTTAGTTAGATGGAATGTGTTTTTGCTTATTGTAAAATAGCCCGGAGTCAGGCTGAGCTTAATCTCACATGACAAAACCGTAAGTAAATGCAAACAGGAAACTTGCTTTTCAAGTAATTATAATAAGTTGATTAGTGCTTTTCAGATATCCACCCCCACTCCCAACAAGTTCTTAGGAATAATTCCAGGAGGAATTGACTGGTCCAGCTGAAGTAGGGGTTGGGGTTAGGCTTCTTCATCCACTCTAGTATGTGGCTCCTGAGTACCTCCACAGAAGACTGAGATTTTAGAAATACAAAAGCCATAGAATCAGTGGCATCAGAGTTAGGTGAGAAAACAATTTTAGTTCTAACATTACGCATTAGCTGTTTCTTTGGGCAACTTGCTTAACCTCTCTGAGCTCAATATTCTTCTCTATATAATGAGAAGATTTTACAGACCTCCAGCCTCCCTTCCAGACTTAAGGAAGCCCTACATGAAAGCAAAGCTGGCCAACCGAATGGGATGACTTGACAGTTATTCCAAGACTGACTGTGTCTCAAATGTCCCCATATAGTGGTTTTTCTTGATGAAACTTCTACTCCTGAAGTCACTGTTTGGTTTAACATTATCTTCAGAAAGCCACTGTTAAGATGCTTAGGATCAACTATGAGTTTATCAGATGACTCAGATGTTACCTTGAATTCAGAATGCTAATGTCATGACTTCCTATTTTGTCTTGAGATTCAGCACTTAAAAGGTTTTGTAAGAAATTTTTATTGTTTAACCAATAAATCTGCTCTTTCTGGAAGAGCTTTGTAAAACAAAAAACAAAAAAATACAACATTCTTTTTAGATGATTCCATTGTGTTTACTGGTATTTTAAAAAAATTCATGGAGGGAGAAAGTATTTTGCTTAAAAGGTTAAGGATGTCCTTCAACAGAATAAAAGTAGGAGTTTGACTTCTTGATAATCCATTCACCAATGTATTTATTGGGTGTCTATTCTGTACAAGGCCCTGGGTTCAGCAGGGCCTGGGGAAAGTTAGGGTCCTTACCTCACAGAGCTTACCCCCTGGTCGGGGAGCTAGACATTAAACCAATAAATGAACAATTAATTATCTATCATGAACAATTTATGTAACTATCAGAGGAAGCATGGGGAAGGCTTTCCTGAAGAAGGATGCTTATGCTAAACTCTGAACACAGGTGGCTTTGGCTAAGCCAAGAAAGGGGGAGGGGTTGGGGAAGAAGGAAGGAAAAGAATATGCACAAGTGTAAATGGGATCGACTCCTTAATTTCTCTTTCTTCTGTCTTCTTGTTGGTCTATAGGAATGCCACTGATTTCTGTGCATTGATTTTTATATCCTGCCACTTTACTGAATTCCTGTATGAGTTCTAGCAGTTTTGGGGTGGAGTCTTTTGGGTTTTCCACTTAAAGTATTGGGGTGGGGGGATGGGTTAGCCTGGTGATGGGTATTAAAGAGAGCACGTACTGAATGGAGCACTGGGTGTTATATGCAAACAATGAATCATGGAACACTACATCAAAAACTAATGATGTATGGTGATTAACATAATAAAAAAAAAGAATATGCACAAAGGCCTTGAAGTGGAAATAAGCTTGGTGCAACTGAAGAACGTAGAAACTGGTGTAGCTGGAGTCTAGAGAACAAGCAGGGCAAAATACCAGATAAAGCTGGTAAGGCAGTTAGGCCAGATAGTGCTGCCTTAAAGGCCTTGCTTGAGGATTTGTCCTCTAGAGGAGCAAGGGGAGGTCATTAAAGGGATTTAGATAGGAAAGCAATAACCTGATTTGCACTTCAAAAAGATAACAAGTCTCACTCTGCTCTCCCCGTCATGCTCAAGCTCTGTCTCTCAAATAAATAACCTTAAAAAAAAAAAAAAAGATAACAAAAGTGGTCAATTTTACAATGCAAGTGGAAAGCAAAGGTATTTCTTAGTACAATTAAATTTCATCTTTATCTCAATTTTATGATGAACAGGATATCAGGTTCTTTAAGTGGCTCCTGATACTTTCTTTTAGTATTCAGTATATCGGATATAGATCTTCTATGTTCATTTGCATAAAAATTACTTGTGAACTTTCCTCCTGCTACCCTGAGAAGTCTCTGTGAACTAAAAACATTATTTTGTATCTTCAGGCAACAAGCTTTGTGCTTGTTGGCACAAAGCAACAACTCAGATTCCCAGATTGTGCAGTTCAGTGGTTTGAGAAACAGATGTTGTTAAATGGTTAATCATTTATAAGATTGTTTAAATGTATCAACTCTGAACATTAATTCAAGTTTTAAAATGGTCAAAACCCTAGTACTTGTGTTAAAACTATTAACTAGCTATAAAGTTGATACTAACATTATGAGAGTATTAGAATAAAAACACTGTGTGTCCCCGGATTCCCAATACTACTGCTTTTCTCCTTTTTACTAGCCACAGAAGATTTAGGAGGTGGCAGTGATGACAAAAAGTCCAAAACCTGTCTCATGTTATAATCTGACTGGCTGAAATTTCAAATATTGTTTCTACTTTTGAAGAAAAACAGAAGAAACAAAAGAGCTTCAGCAAACTTCATTCAGCACACCATCAACTAACAGAGTAAGAGGATCTTTGACCACCAAAAGAAAATATATTGCTAGCCTGAAAACCCTGAAAGTAAAATAAAGTTCAACAAAAATTCAAAATATAAGATGAAAATAAGTGCATTTTTGGAGCCAAGTTGTTTTAAATTAAAAATATGCAATCCTGGGCGCCTCGGTGGCTCAGTTGGTTAAGTGACTGCCTTCGGCTCAGGTGATGATTCTGGAGTCCGGGGATCGAGTCCCGCATCAGGCTCCCTGCTCAGCGGGGGGTCTGCTTCTCCCTCTGACCCTCCTCCCTCTCATGCTCTCTGTCTCTCATTCTCTCTCTCGCAAATAAATAAAATCTTAAAAAAAAAAAATTAAAAAAAAATGCAATCCTGAAACCAGTCACCAATTCTTTTTTTAAAGGTTCTTATTAATGGTATTCATTTGCTAGGGCTACCATAACAAAATACCAGACTGAGTGGCTTAAACCACAGAAATTACTTTCTTACTGGAGGCTGGAAGTCCAAGATCACGGTGTTGTCAGGATTGGTTTCTTATGAGGCTTCTCCCCTTGGCTTGTAGATGCCCATCTTCTCTCCTACCCTCACATAGTCTTCCCTCTTGTGTGTCTGTGTCCTAATTTCCTCTTATAAGGACACAATCATATTGGATTAGGGCCCATTCATATGACTTCATTTTACCCTAATTAACTCTTTAAATACCCTATCGCCAAATATAATCACATTCTGAGGTACTGGGGGGTTGAATTTCAACATGAATTTGGGGGGGCTGACATAATTCAGCCCAAAACATTAATAATCGTAATTCATACCTCAAATTCCTTCCTAAACTAAAAATCTCTCATCTACACATCTTAAGAGTAAATACAGTATAGAACTTATATCTGTAAGTACTATACACAAAACAAGTAATAGGATGTCAAATGTTATTCCATCTGAAATGCTCATCATCTCTTTCCTCTACTTTTTATCCTTGATAATGGAAGGATGAAGACCACACTGCTTTTGGCAGTTTATGTCTTTATCCTATGCCCATCCCTCTCCGCAAGTGTGAAAGCAATTATTTTATGCATAACAGAATATTTTTTAATATTCTATTCTTTTCATTGAAAGAATAATCAGTTTATAAGACATTCCCTGGATAGTCCTAGCGTAAATTAAATCAGCTAATAAATGTTATGCATTAAGAAGCATGTGATTTGATTATGCAAGAATTTTACTATCAAAAGCAGTTTAGAAGAACTTCAACAGAGGTTATTTAAAAAAAAAAAGATTACTAGAACCATCTACCATGCATTCTAAATAGTTTTGTCAAGAGAAACTAAGGACAATCAACTATTACTACATGGTGGACATTTGGACATCAGAGAAATTTAGGATTTCTTCCTTATCTACAATCACAGACCAAATAATAATAATTATGCCCTAGATTCTGCCACAGATTTTATCAAAAGGTATCTAAATTTTAACGAATCAAATTGACAAACTATGAAACTCAAATGTTTTGTTATACAGAAGATATCGTTCAATTTTAAGCAGCCAGGGGAAAAAAAAATCACCATTTGTTTTATGTTCACAAGTAAAAATTATAAGATTTAGAATCATAGGATTGCTGCTTTCACATTAGAATGTAGGTGTGTGAAAGGAAAGATTTTTGTCTATTTTCATCTATTTTGTTCCTAACTCTATCCTGGCACCTAGAGAGAGTAGCGCCTGGTACAAGGTAGGTTCTCAGTGAATATGAACGAATAGTATTTTGAATAAATGTCATAACAAACAGCTATAAATGAGGAGTGCCTGTAAGTTAACGAAATATCTTTAGGGGGGAAAAACTCATTCAATATATACATGAACATGAGTGTTGTCTATTAAGTCATTACCTTGAGTAAGTGATACATGTACACCTTGTTTCCATTACTTAAAATAATTTTGAAACTCCACTTTTAGGATTATTTTAGAAACTGCTTAAGAAACTCTTCCTTTAGGGGCTCCTGGGTGGCTCAGTCGGTTAAGCATCTGCCTTCAGCTCAGGTCATGAACCCAGAAAGCCCCCACCCAGCCCTGCTCAGTGGGGAGTCTGCTGCTCCCTCTGTCCCTCCCCCTGCTCATATTCTAATACATAAATAAAATCTTAAAAAAAACCCAAAACTCTTCCTTTAGCTTTATGTAATTTTGGACCCCAAATTATCAGCTCAAACAACTTCCCCTCCTCATTTACTAGAAAGCAAACTGAGGAGCAGAGATGTGCTGTTATTGAAGGTCTGCAAAAATAGGAACTTTGCTTAACAGCGAGTAGAAGAAAGCATTAACTTCATATCCCAAACGGTGGTCCACTGAACACCAATGACTGCACTATAGCCAAATAGGAGATAGGTCTATTGGAGAATTATTCTTTAAACTCGTCATCCTGAGGCCTTTTCAAAGACTCCTTAAAAATATGACTTCAGTTATGTATGAATGGATTAAGTGTTATGATTATATATAATGACCTAAATTTACTAATGAACCTAATGTCCATAAACCATACTTTTAATACCAAATACATGGATCTATTTTAAAGGAGTCTAGCTTTTTAGTTATCATTTAATTTTATAGGAATTTTATTTTCTGATGATCACTAAACTATGAATGTATTTTTATCATAAACATGTTTTAGCTACATATATACTAATATCAGTTTGCTGCTGGACATTTCAGCACTTTTTCCCTAGAAACCAAGATTCCTTTTTATTCACTGTAAGTTGGGAGATTTTAAAAAAATACAATTTTTTAAGAAAATAAGGGGATTTAAAAACAATGTTCAATGTTAACAAACCAATACTGATTTACTGTTTTTTTGATGGTTTAGAAATGACTGTATAATTATTTCCTAGATAGTTCCTTTGTAGCAACATCCAGCATAGTGCCTCACATATAATAGAAGCCTGATAAATATTTGAATTAATGAATAACAACTATTTAATAAAAGGAATATCTCTGATACTAACCATTTAAAAATAAGACACTAAACTACTTATTCTGCAATTTAATGCCAATCATTCCATGTTTAAATGTCCTTTAAAACAGTCTTAAAATAATTGAAATGCTATGATTGCTTTCTACAGGCCTCTCTTCACTAAATCATGCATCTTCTTAGCCATCTCTTCGCTCTTTACAAACATGGGTTAAAACCTTTTTTTAAAAAAATCAATAAATCCATTTGAAAATTTGATGAAAACTATGGACCCTTTTCCCCCATAAATACACATAATTACAGAAGTTTACACACAGATTCTAGGAGTGCTTCGATCCCCTAAAGCACATCCACTGACTCTGAGGGGTATGATCAGCAAAGTAAGAAGTTACATTTTATAATATATCCTGGCATATAAGTATATCCATATTTGTGTGACTGTATCTGAGATAAGATCTAACACATACTATTATTCAGTTAAATTATCTTATTATAGAATCTCTCTGTTGGAGAGTCAACTTTCATGGGGCGCCTGGGTGGCTCAGTCGTTAAGCGTCTGCCTTCGGCTAAGGTCATAATCCCAGGGTCCTGGGATCCAGCCCCACATCGGGCTCCCTGCTCCGCGGGAAGCCTGCTTCTCCCGCTCCCACTCCCCCTGCTTGTGTTCCCTCTCTCGCTGCGTCTCTGTCAAATAAATAAAATCTTTAAAAAAAATAAATAAATAATTGAAATGCTATGATTGCTTTCTACAGGCCCTCTCTTCACTAAATCATGCATCTTCTTAGCCATCTCTTTGCTCTTTACAAACATGGGTTAAAACCGTTTTTAAAAAAATCAATAAATCCATTTGAAAATTTGATGAAAACTATGGGCCCTTTTCCCCCATAAGTACACATAATCACAGAAGTTTACACACAGATTTTAGGAGTGCTTAGATCTCCTAAAGCACATCCATTGACTCTGAGGGGTATGATCAGCAAAGTATGATATATACACACACATACACACACAGTTGCTTTTCTTCCTTCTGGGACAGGGAACCAAGCGGGAAAGTCAAATCCAGTCTACCAGTCTCTTCAGAAAAAGTTCTTTTAGATCAGAAATTCACAATGGGACTCCATTATTTGGTTTTAAATAACTGAATGCACAAAGCCATTATACCCATGATCAAATTAAAAAAAAACAACTACAGAATCAGATAAAGTTGATTTAAGAATTATCAGCAATTTGGTATTCCCCATGCTGTTGTCCCTTTTCCCCCAGCATGACAGCAAAATGCAGTAAAAGTTACATTTTATAATATATCCTGGCACATAAGTATATCCATATTTGTGTGACTGTATCTGAGATAAGATCTAGCACATACTATTATTCAGTTAAATTGTCTTATTATAGAATCTCTCTGTTGGAGAGTCAACTTTCGTGAACCTAATCTACTGTTTCAGACTTCTGGGACCTCATTTGCCGTGCCCCGCTGCTCCATGGTATTAATTTACTTTGTAATAAACTTCTCACACACTGGGAAGTCAAATTTGATTATAACAAAGTCCCTTAAGTAGGATAGGTGAGAAGGAAGAGAAAGGTAAGCAAAGGGGAAAAAAAAGGCAGCTCGCAAGAGGTGGTAATGGGAAAGTAGGTGCTTAAAAAGAGGGGTGCCAGTGTATCAAAGGAAAGGTAAAGACATAATGAGTCTATTTTATAATTTTTGTGAGACACCAATAATTCTAATAACTTAAACTAACTGAAGCAAGGGAAGATAAATATGAATGAGTAAAAACAACAGCAAAAACCCCTACAAAATACAGGCACAATGGACTCTCTGTACAGTGTACTAGCTTCATCCTCCAGCAGCTACAGATGGAGCAGTCGTCGACAAGCAACTGAAAAGATATAAAGGGATGGGGAAGCATGTCTCCAATAGAACTGAAAAACTTCCAAAGCAGCTGACATCTTGAGAGTAGCTGGATTTTTATTTCTGAAGATAAACCACTCAAGCTGCAACTTGTAGATAAAATTTTTGTGAAGAGTTTCAAAGTGTACTTTCACATTAAGGAATGTGGGCTTCTCTCTTCCATCTCACAGAAATAAATCTTGAAAATAGTCATCAAATTCTTCTTCTCTATTTAAAAGAAAAGGTATATATATTGATTAAAATCAACAATTACAGAAAAAAAATTAGGTGACAATTATATGTGATTAATGAAAATAAAATATTTTAACTCAATATAATTTGCTAATTTTTCTATATATTGATATTTTTCATGATTCAGCCATCAAATAATTCTTAGCTTTTGGAATAATCACAACTATATCCAAATTGATTAAATTTAAAGTGTTTTATATGTTGCCACCTCTCCCTAAATGTATTTATTACCTAAGATTTTACTTTAAAGTACATGCTTTGTGACATGTTACTGCTTCTCTACTTTTCTGGTTGACTTTATAACTTCTCTGTTCATTCTCATTTCAAATTATAGTCTGATCAAGAAATGAATGAAAAAGAAAACTATTTTCAGGAAAAATACAAGTTCTACTCCTAGAAATGGGGAAAATCTGTTTAGGCTGTAGGTCTTTATTGCTCTGGGAATAGTAAATATATATTTGTAGCAGTAAATATCATGTCTAAAACAATGAATCAAAGACTGAAAGAAGATACTAAATTGTATTATAATGTGTTAAAATACTATGAAAACTGTCAAGTACTAAATAAATATTAGCACTAGGAACCAGACTGATAAAGAAAAATACCACAGGGTTTCAAGTCAGACAGTGTTTAAGTTCTAGCTCTGTCACTTATTAGCTTATATGAGCAGGTTACTTAATTTCTCTGGGCTCAGTCTCCTTGTCTGTACAAAGGAGAACATTGTATTTCCTTACACAGGTGCTGTGAGGATTAAATACACACACACACACACACACAGTTGCTTTTCTTCCTCTGGGACAGGGAATTAAGCGGAAAAGTCAAATCCAGTCTACCAGTCTCTTCAGAAAAAGTTCTTTTAGATCAGAAATTCACAATGGGACTCCATTACTTGGTTTTAAATAACTGTGAATGCACAAAGCCATTATACCCATGTTCAAATTAAAAAAAAAACAAAACTACAGAATCAGATAAAGTTGATTTAAAAATTATCTGCAATTTGGTATTCCCCATGCTGTTGTCCCTTTTCCCCCAGCATGACAGCGAAATGCAGTAAAATTTTTAAAACTGTAGTAAGAACTTAAATACAAGAAATTAACTGAATCTCTGTGTAGGCTTAGATGTTCCACACTTGATCAATGTCAAGTATTTATAAGGTCACAAAAAGTTCTGGATGATAAGAGTCTTCTTTTTTTTTTAAAGATTTTATTTATTTATTCGACAGAGAGAGAGACAGCGAGAGCAGGAACACAAGCAGGGGGAGTGGGAGAGGGAGAAGCAGGCCTCCCGCCAAGCAGGGAGCCTGATGTGGGACTCGATTCCAGGACCCTGGGATCATGACCTGAGCTGAAGGCAGTCGCTTAATGACTGAGCCACCCAGGCGCCCCTGATAAGAGTCTTCTTAGAAGGATTTACTCAAGTATCTTCACTGCCTAAAATGGTGAGCTGATCCTAAGACCTATTCTGTCAATTTCAGCTATAAAGCTCTTCAATGGGAAGTTATACCATTAAAAGTTTAGTCCATAGTTTAACTAGGATAGCAATACTTTATTTACAGTAATAACTTTTTTATAATCTGATCTATAATGACCACACTTCTAAGAATTCTTTACTTGGCTGGAAAAAAAAAAAGGTTGCAGAAAAAAAGTGATCTTGTTTAAAAAACCTCTTTCCACACAAAAAGATGGAAAAATATTCCATGCTCATGGATCGGGAGAATAAACACTGTTAAAATGTCTATGCTACCCAGAGCAATCTATACCTTCAATGCCATCCCGATCAAAATTCCAATGACATTTTTCAAAGTGCTGGAACAAACAATCCTAAAATTTGTATGGAATCAGAAAAGACCCCGAATCACCAAGGAAATGTTGAAAAAGAAAAACAAAGCGGGGGGCATCACGTTGCCCAATTTCAAGCTATATTACAAAGCTGTGATCACCAAGACAGCATGGTACTGGCACAAAAACAGACATATAGACCAATGGAACAGAAGAGAGAACCCAGATATGGACCCTCAACTCTATGGTCAAATAATCTTTGACAAAGCAGGAAAAAACATGCAATGGAAAAAAGACAGTCTCTTCAATAAATGGTGCTGGGAAAATTGGACAGCCATATGCAGAAGAATGAAACTCGACCATTCTCTAACACCCTACACAAAGATAAACTCAAAGTGGATGAAAGACCTCAATGTGAGATAGGAATCCATCAAAATCCTAGAGGAGAACATAGGCAGTAACCTCTTGGACATCGCCCACAGCAACTTCTTTCAAGATACATCTCCAAAAGCTAGTGAAACAAAAGCAGAAATGAACTTTTGGGACTTCACCAAGATAAAAAGCTTCTGCACAGCAAAGGAAACAGTCAACAAAACAAAGAGGCAGCCCACAGAATGGGAGAAGATACTTGCAAATGACACTACAGATAAAGGGCTGGTATCCAAGATCTATAAAGAACTTCTCAAACTCAATACCCAAAAAACAAATAATCAAGTCAAAAAGTGGGCAGAAGATATGAAAAGACACTTCTCCGAAGAAGACATACAAATGGCTAACAGACACATGAAAAAATGTTCATCATCATTAGCCATCAGGGAAATCCAAATCAAAACCACATTGAGATACCACCTTATATCAGTTAGAATGGCAAAAATGGACAGGGAAAGAAACAACAAATGTTGGAGAGGTTGTGGAGAAAGGGGAACCCTCTTACACTGTTGGTGGGAATGCAAGTTGGTACAGCCACTTTGGAAAACAGTGTGGAGGTTCCGCAAAAATTTAAAAATAGAGCTACCCTATGACCCAGCAATTGCACTCCTGCGTATTTACCCCAAAGACACAGATGTAGTGCAAAGAAGGGCCATATGCACCCCAATGTTCGTAGCAGTAATGTCCGCAATAGCCAAACTGTGGAAAGAGCCGAGATGCCCTTCAACAGATGAATGGATAAAGAAGATGTGGTCCATATATACAATGGAATATTACTCAGCCATCAGAAAGGATGAATACCCAACTTTTACATCAACATGGATGGGACTGGAGGAGATTATGCTAAGTGAAATAAGTCGAGCAGAGAAAGTCAATTATCATATGGTTTCACTTATTTGTGGAACATAAGGAATAGCATGGAGGACATTAGGAGAAGGAAGGGAAAAACGCGGGGGGGGGCGGGAATTGGAGGGAGAGATGAACCATGAGAGACTATGGACTCTGAGAAACAAACAGGTTTTTAGAGGGAGAGGGGAGAGGGGGGATTGGTTAGCCCGGTGATGGGTATCAAGGAGGGCACGTACTGCATGGAGCACTGGGTGTTATATGAAAACAATGGATCGTGGATCACCACATCAAAAACTAATGATGTATTGTATGGTGACTAACATAACATAATAAAAATTAAAAAAAAAAAGAATCTACATTAAGAATCATCCAGGGGCGCCTGGGTGGCTCAGTCAGTGAAGCATCTGACTCTTGATTTTGGCTCAGGTCGTGATCTCAGGGTCGTGGGATCGAGCCCTGCATCGGGCTCCGTGCTCAGTGGAGAGTCGGCTTGAGGATTCTTTCTTCCTCTTCCTCTCCCTCTGCTCCTTCCCAACCCTGCACTTGCTCCCTCTCTCTCTTTACCTCTCTCAAATAATCTTTTTAAAATATCCACAAAAAAAAATCTTTCCAACACACCTGAATTCCATTACACTGAGAACATACCATAATTAGCAAGATGTTTCATAATCAGGCTAAATTAATGAATTAGGGTTGATTCAATATTATGAACCAATTTGCCTAAAGACTAACAAAATGGGACTAAAATTTATTGAGCACTTATATTTGTAGGTATTGTACCAAGTGCTTTACATTCTTTATTTCATTAACTCTTCACAATAAACTCTATGCAGTAGGTATTTATTTTATCCTCTTTTAACATATAAAGCTCAAGTGCTGAACATCCCAGTATATGACAAGAGTTGATAAAATTCCAGCTCACATCCAGACAGCTCTTCCAACCCAAGGCAGATAACAATGTGCACACTGAATTATCTGTCTTTGCGGGGTTAAGGTAGTTGTTGGCAAGCAAACTTTTACCCGTACATAGACAGCCTCAACAGGTTCCCTGTACATGTTTATGATAATCAGAATATCAAGAATAGGCTGCTCTGGAACCAGTAAACAGCCCTTCTCTGAAGGATTCTAAGCAAAGACCAGAAGGTCACTTGTCAAGGTGAGCTGAAGAAAGATTTACTCACTGAGTGGAAGCTGAATGAGTTAGCCGTTTATGGCCACAAAAATGACTGGGAATAAACTCTGATCTTACCAGGCTAGGCAGTCCTTGGCATTAAACAGACATTCATGATGATAAGCTTTTTCATTAATTGTTATCAAGAATGGCTGTGGCTTCTCTACTGATGCAAAGGGTATGCACTATCTAGTAATATCAGGACTCACTGCGATTTTTCATCTGTTTCTGGTAGGGGGCCCTTCCAAAGTTCAGATTCTGAAGTACCTTCTTCTTCATCAGAATTTCCTGTTCATTTAAAAGAGATTTTTAAAAATGTATTATATTTAAAACATATTTTGAACTACCCACCAATGCAATTAAATTAACTTCAGATTTAACTGCAGTTTAGTTTCAACTTTTATGGCTCTAAAAATGTAATTCACTCTTTCAGACCAATAAATTCTTCTTAAAAATAAATGAGTAAGTTGAGATATACCAAAGAGTCTCAGCAAAAAGACCAAAGAGAGTCTCATGGGAAACTCCCCTAAGTTACACTGAGTTAAAGTGGCAATTTCAGTATTAACTCTTATAAAGGAATGATCTCTTGCAATATAATTGCCTTTGATTTAGTTTCTTCTTTCTGTTGGCATACAAAAGACATGCACGTTAAGATTTTTGTAGAGTATATTTACATTAGGATCAAGAACTCAAGAACTGAACTAGTATGTAGGACCAGTTAAATCATGAAAAAATATTGTCAGATGCTTTTAAAAATTGATGCTGATTAAATTAATCAGAAGAAGCTGATTTCAGTAAAGAAATAGGCATACTCATACATTGTTAGAGGAGTAAAAATTCTGTAAACTTTTTTCTTGAGGAAAATCTAGCAACAAAGATCAGTTTAAAATATACATATCCTTAACCAGCAATGCTGCTTTTAAGAATTTAATTATTTACTTAGAATAAATAAGCACCTGAGATACATGTACAAAGATGTTCATTATATAACAACAACAACAACAAAAGAAAACCTATATCCCCACAATTAGGGATCAAGGATTGGTTAAATTAATACTATATAGCTGTTAAAAAAAACCTTAGCATGTCTATAGTATTACCATGGAAAAATGTCTGTGCTATTCCAAATTTTTTAAGTTACAGAAAGCATGCATGGTATAATCCGATTTATGATTACATATGTGTTAAGTTTGTAAGGACCAACCATACTTAACAGTAATTATATTACCTGTGGCCTGCGACACTTTCACTTTCTACTTTAAGCATTTCCAAATTTCTTCTATTTTAGACAATGATCATGTATTGCCTTTAAAAATTAGTCAAAACAATAAAGATATTTCTATTTTTAAAACATAACAAAACAGACGTGTTTTAAAAATTACCCTATATTAGTGAACTAAAAATTATCAAATACTGAAAAAGATATTATAGGGCAATAAAAGTAAATGCCATAAAGTCATTATATTAGCAAATAGTTCCTCTCCAGTAAGTTAGTCTCAAAAAGAACGGACACAAATTCAGTCTGTCAATACAGAATGTCCCTTAAACACACACAAAAAATAAAACAACATTGATTTGCCCACAGTGTTTTTAGCCTTTTACCCGTTAGACTTTGATCCTTGAATCAATATGCATGTCTGAACTTTGGTCCTAACTGCATCTATTCTGGCACAAAAACTAACAAAAATGGCAGGGGGAAAAAAAAAGGAGAGGGGTTGTATTTTGCGGGGGGACGGAACAGGGGGAGAGAGAGAATCTTAAGCAGGTCCCATGCCCAGTGCAGAGCCCAACACGGGGCTTGATCTCACAACCCTAAGATCATGACCTGAGCTGAAATCGAGAGTTGACACTTAACCAACTGAGCCACCCAGGCGCCCCAGGGTTGTATTTATAATGATCTACATACAAAGACAATAAAAGATAAAATTATAAAGACTTGGGAACCAGATTCCCACTCAATCACAACCAGCACTGAAACTGCCAGTGTCCCAAACTGAATGTGTGAGAAGAGAGAATAAAAGTGTTCTACTCTTATTTTTATGAAAACTCACTAACATGAGCTAAAGAAAGCACGGAAAAACTAATGAGGCCTAATAGTTAACATGACAGTGTTACCCTGTTAATGATGTCAAAGAACAAAACCTGTAAGGTCTTGAAAGTGGGCAGCTAATTTTAAAAGGCCTTACAACCACCTGTCCTCTTGTTCCCTTTCAAGAGTACCTCCCACATGCCAACTTTCCTACATGTTTTCGGATACTAGACAACCCACTTTTACTAAAAGATCGAATCAGTTTAGAGTATTATAAAATAACTCTCTTTGAAAGATCATATGCTTAAAAAGTAGTCAAATACTGTCAGAGATTCAAATCTAGAAGACTGGACTACATTGTGAATCTATAGCATCCTAGTCCCCTGAGAGCGGCAATGAAGAGAAACCATTCCTATGGTAACTACTGCAGCCAGCCGGAGGCACTGCTAAGGAAATCACAATAAGCAGAACAGGCAATACCAACGGGTGCCCTGGCATCAGTGTCAAAGCCACGCAGCAGTTATTAGACAGTAGGGATCGGAATGGACATCACTGACTCCGTGTGGGATCTTGCAGGTCTTTAATGTAGCCCTTATCCAATGATTAAATCTCTTACCGCAACATCTCCCAGGACAAGTGGCTGTCCAATCTATGCTTAAACACCTCACTACTTCCTGAAGTAGCCCATTCCGCCATCCTTTTCTTCAGATAGTTCTAAGTGACAAGTTTTTCCTTAAATTAAGGCAAAAATCTGTCTCTGGGCAATTTTTATCCAGAGACTCTAGTTCTGCCAAATAGTCATCAAAAATAAGTCTCCTACACAAAAGCAGTCTTACAAACATCTAGTTTCCATGTCTACCTCCTTATCCCTTCCCTCCCATCCCTACAAGTTTCTCCAAACTAAACACCTGTATTTCCTTCTACCTTCTTCCTACGACACAAATTTTCAAGTTCTGTCAATGCCTTGGTTATTCCATTCTTGACCTGCTTTAAGTTTTCAATGTTCCTTTCTAAAATGCAAACTGCATATAATTTTCCCTATATGTTTGAATAATGAAAACAGTCTGTCACCTTGGTTTTTCTAGATATTATATGATATCTAAATAACTTGGGCTTACTGAAGAAGTGGCAAGTCTCCAATTATGATTACAAATGGATGGGCCAAACTTTTACAGACTTAACTTTTGATTTGACCAATTCTAGAGAACAAAACACAGAATCTGTTTAATGTCTGGTTTTTTTTTTCCTTTCTGGAACAATGATAATAGTTACAAGTTATCAAGAACTTACTTTGTGTTGGACACATGCTATACATATATATTGTCTCATTTGGCTCTGATAATAAAAAAAAGTTAAGTCTCTTTATACCTATCTTACATATAGAACTGAGACACAGATCAAATCATTTAATGTAGATTTATAGAATGTATCTGCCAAAATTGGGGTATAAAGAGTAGACTTACATTTGATTCACTGAACAGTTATTGATGATATAGGTAAAGGGGCACAGACTTTGTGGAATTATAAATCTGTGTTTCATCCACACACTGCTATTAACCAACTACTAGATCTTTGGCATTTTATGTAAATTCTCTGGGTCTCAGTTCTCCTGTCTGCAAAATGGGATATTATATGCCCATTATTAAGACTAAATGAGGTAATACAAGTAAACCACTTGCCATTTTGGCTGATAGAGTAAATAGTCAACAAATCCAAGTTAAAATTCTTTTCCCCACAGAAACTGGGTTTTTCGTCATAGATTTAGTTTTAATAATCCATACATTAAATGGTGGTAAAAGAGTAACCGAACATTATCCAAGTGATATGAAAGATATACACACGGGCGCCTGGGTGGCTCAGTTGGTTAAGCGACTGCCTTCGGCTCAGGTCATGATCCTGGAGTCCCGGGATCGAGTCCCACGTCAGGCTCCCTGCTCAGCAGGGAGTCTGCTTCTCCCTCTGACCCTCCCCCCTCTCATGCTCTCTCTATCTCATTCTTTCTCTCAAATAAATAAATAAAATCTTTAAAAAAAAAAAAAAAAGATATACACACACACACACACAACTTCAGCCCAGATAGCATGGGACTGATAGACTCCGGCTATGTTCTAGAAATTGTCATTACACTTCACCTAATTTAGGAAAAGGAGCTACAGATCAATTAGGATTCACATGGGAAGAAACAAAGTATCAGTGCTTTAGGACACTTCAAATATGCTGAAAACAAAATTGGTATGAGCAAAAGAATTTATAAGGAACATGCTGTATCCTTAAACTAGACGAATGCCTCCAATGACACCTCCCTCTCCATTAAATCTTTAAACAGTAAATATCTTAAAACGTCTCTTTTTCTATTTCTCACAGTGCAAAATTTCTGATTACTGACTACTGAGAAATTCTTCTTAAGAATTATATTAAAATGCTAATAATGTTTCTCTTTGAATGGTGGGATTTAGAGGAATTACTAATTTTTTTTCCCTGAGTTTGCCACAGTAAATGTATATTACTTTAAATCAGAACAAAAATTAATGCTTAAGTTTACAAACTTCCAAGCCTAGAAGTCTCATAAAATAAGTCCAGATATTATAAAATGAATTAGAAAGGCTATTGAACTACACTTTATCATTAGCCCTAACCCTACTGCAAGGTCTTTAAGAAATTTGACATTGTATTACTATTGAGATGCAAGGCTACTGTTTGTTATCTCACAGGTGGATGCCCCTTTTATGAGCCCACAGGAGAGTCTGCTCTCAGAACTCTGACCGGAAAAAGATGAATACCCTGCATATGATCATATGGGTACAATTAATCATTCTACTGGTGGTTTCCCTCTTTGGTTTGGTTGCTTAGAAGAACAGTGACAAATGTGTGATCTACCTTTGTAACTATGCAGGACTTTTTAGTAAACATTTGTCTGTGTTAATTTTACCTCAAGCTTTACTTTGCTATTCTATCTTATTTTTCCATTATCCTGATTTTACTTTTTAAAATCTTATTTTATTGTATTTATAAGTTATTTGAATGTTTTTTGGAATGTTGCAGGGGAAAAAATAGTAATAAAATCTGTGGCAAATATCCAATAAAATCAATCTGGTTTGATACAATCTGGTGAAAACCACAGTACTTATTAAAAAAACTAACCAGTAATAACCAGTTGCCAACATTTTATTGTTCGTATACAAACCACACATTTCATTTTATCAATCAAGATCAGCAAATAACAGAGATTACTCAGTATACAATATAAGCAACATTACTTAAATATTAACCCACTTCCCCAATTCTTTTCCCATTCCAACCTCATCCTTCTACTTTTCGTCCTTCATATTCTATAAAGTGAAATTGTGTATCCATTGTATTTACTGAAGAAGAAATTTTACACTCTTCTATTTTAAAATAAGAAAGTTTAAAATGTTCAAAATTGGGAAAGAAATCGTACACTTTTGGTATTTTTTTCTATGATTTTTTTACATAGTACCAAACCAAAAAATAATATATCAGAGCAAGTCACAATTGATGGGAAACCCAAACTATGAATAACTTGAATCTACGTATTTTTATTAAAGAAATACTAGATACTTACTGTTTACAGAATTTTCTGATTTCTTTGAGGATGAATGCCCTGAAAAGAAAATAGCATTGTTTTGTTAAAAATCATTTTGCAATGGTGCAACAGTTATAGCTGTAACTAGAATTCTTCCTAAGAGTCTAGTTTACTTTATAGTCTTACAGAAAAGCACCTCACTGTCTTCTAATCTTTCATGTTCCTCAGACTTACCTCTCTAATTAAAATGTTAGGTTCTCTTAGGCAGAGGTATTTTATGCCTGGAATACATAGCACAACGTGCAGCTTAAAAAATATGAACACCTGGGGCGCCTGGGTGGCTCAGTTGGTTAAGCGACTGCCTTCGGCTCAGGTCATGATCCTGGAGTCCCGGGATCGAGTCCCGCATCGGGCTCCCTGCTCAGCAGGGAGTCTGCTTTGCCCTCTGACCCTCCCCCCTCTCATGTGCTCTCTCATTCTCTCTCTCTCAAATAAATAAATAAAATCTTAAAAAAAAAAATATGAACACCTGTAAAAAAAATCTCACGTTGCTAAAAAAAAAAACCTCATAGATTAGTTGCAATTTAACCATATTTTATCTATAGATGTTCAACATCTGAAAGCAGTTTGTAAATACTCATTTTTCACAATATTTTTTCATATACAGATGAGAATTCTTAGTAACTAAAATTCACACAAAATATTACTTCACAAAGTTTCAGTTCCACAAGTTATCCAGTCAGATAAAAAGAAAAAAGTACTAAAAATCTACTAGCGTAATTTTAAAAAATCATCACTCTACAGAGTCTCCTGTAATAAGACCACAAGGGAAATGATTTTGAAGGCTAATAAATCAAAAAAATTACAGATAACAGATGGAGAGTACCAATTCCTCCAACTTCCTTGGACTGGAGATCTCATAAACCAAAGCTGGTGCATACATGGCCCCTTTCAGGCCCAATGAAGAGGGTATCAGAGCCACAGGGTAAAGGAAGCCAGGGCCTGGACTGCAGCTTTAGGTCATTGTTTCTTTTTTGTTTTGTTTTTAGCTTATTGTTTCTTCACTCCAATTTCCTACTCATCAGAAAGCAAATAAAAATATAGCTAAGCTGGTTACAAATTCTTCTCTGTCATATGAGGAACATAATACCCGTTTCCAAATGTCTATAGGTAAAAAAGAGGTTAGGTTTACTTTGGAGACCTAACGACATAACTGGAACCAAAGGGAAGAAATTGTAGATTTGGGCTAAATTAAAGAGACATCTGCTACCAATTACAACTAACTGAAATGTAAAAGAATATTCAGGATGGTAGTTAAGTTCCTCTTCCCTGGAGGTGCTGAAGCAAAAGCAGAACAAGTACCTGATATAGAGCAGTACATCTCAACTTTATGGTGCATATGAATCATCCCAGAACTTAAAATGCAATTGTAACTCAGGAGATTGGGGAAGGGTCTAAGATGGTGCATTTCTAACAAGTTCCCAAGTGATGACAATGCCAGACGACCATACTTTGAAAAGCAAAACCACAGAATATCTTTTTGATCATGATCCCAGAATTGATCTCTGATGTTCCTTTCAACGTTGAGAAACTGTTGTTTCACTGATTCACTCACTCACCTAACATTTATTGAACACCTACTATGTGGAGAAAGCACTGTGCTTAGAAACTGGAGATAAAGAATTAAATAAGTCACACAGTCCCTTCCTTAACAGAAAATTAGCAAATTATTCCAAGGGTGATTGATTATGTATCTCTAAGTAAGTGCAGGGTACTACTGGAATGTGTAACAGGGACCTAACCTTGCCTGGAGGAGTGGGCTGAAGGGTGTCAGCAAAGGCCTTCCCAAGGAAGTGAGCTTGGGGATGCAGTGGTAGTGGTGGGAGTGATAAGATCTTCAACTTTTGGCCAAGACACTCAGGTTACCTAAGTACCTTGTTCTGCTCAGACCTGCCAAAGCAGACTGGTCCTCAAAGTCAAGCTATTGGTCTTTCTTACAGTTTCTCTCTATCCATTCATTCAGCCATCTAGCTCTCCAATTATCCATCCATCCACCCACTTACTTTTTGTATGGTTGTAAACTGACACTACAGGAGTAGGGGGATCATACAGGGAGAACAGAGAGAAAGAACAGATGTTAAGTAAGAGCCTTGGGCAACTCCAGCATCTAAGGGTAAGACTGAGGAGGACCTGTAATCAAGAGGCAGAGGAGAGGCCACAAAGATAGGAAGGAAATCAAGAAAGTAGATTGTTTTTAGTTTTGTCAACAGTTCAAATGCAGCTGAGATATTAAGCATTTATTAATTACTATTCAAGTTTGGGACAAATTAAGGTAGTCTGACTATAAAGTATCACATCAAAATCAAGCTAGTTCCAGATGATCCCAGATACAAAGATATTACAGAGTTCCACATGGTTTTCTTAAGTTTGCTAAAATGTCATTTGCTTTACACCATAGAAGTTGAAAAGAAGAACTTTATCCTGTACTCTCTATCAAAGGTGCTCTAAATAAAGAATAAATGACAAACAGTTATCTCAATTCCACTCTGCTTTAGTTCTCTATCCCTGAAGTTGTCCTGAAACAAACTTCATTCAAAGTCTTTCATTTCCTCATTCTTTATTACTTATACCTTACATGTGCTAGTGGGGTGCTGGGGATACTAATTAGAAGTACTAATTTAAATTCATGGTGAGGGATGGAATCAAGAAATGATCAGTGACATTTAAACTTAGACCCAGAGGATGAGTTAGGTTGGAACCTGGCAGTGGGGGGAGGGGGATGGAAAGAGAGGAAGCAGCATCTACATAGTCCCTAAATGGAAAGAAGTTTGGCATTTTCTAGATACTGAAAGGCTGTGAGCATGGAGTGTGAAAGCGAGGTGGAGTGTGGTGAGAAACAAGTGTTGTATGACAGATCATATAGAGCACCTGGGCTTTGTGCGAATTTTGGTAATATCCTAAGAACAACAGGCAATCACCGCTTTATTGAGAATGCCTTAAGGGGAGAGTAGGTGGGATGACAAGACAGTGGCAGAACTAGAAGGACAATATAGCAGTAGTCTAGATCAGAAAACATGGTGGTTTGAATTAGGGTGGAGAGAATTCAAGAAATATATACTCTGGGGGTAAAATTGACAGGATTTGGTGACAAATTAAACATAAATAATGAGAAATAAGACGTCAAGGATAATTTCCAGATATCTGATTAGGTTTTAGGTTGACAGAGGTGTCATCTACTGAAATATGGAACACTACAGGGAAAACATCTATAAGGAAGATCACATGCATATGTATGTATAATCTGAGGGTTCCAACCCCATACCCAATCCTGAGTATCCAGCTACTTAATTGTCTGCTTTGAAGGTACTAAACAAGATTTTACAAGGTAGGAATTATTCTTTAATTTGGAATATGTAATGATTCACATGGTATCATACTATAAGAATACAATATTATATAATACAATAACGAATACAAAACTCTCAAGTATGATACATTAAACATTTTTAAAACAAAAATTTTTCGGGCACCTGGGTGGCTCAGTCGGTTAAGCTTCTGCCTTCAGTTCAGGTCATGATCCCAGGGTCCTGGGATCAAGTCCCGCATCAGGCTCCCTGCTCAGTGGGGAGTCTGGTTCTCCCTCTACCCCTCCCTCCTGCTTGTGATCTGTCTCTCACGCTTTCTCAAATAAATAAAATCTTTAAAAAAATAAAAAATAAAACAAAATAGAACAAAAATTTTTCAAACTCGAATGGAATTTTCACATTTATTAATTAACATATATTTTAGAGTTGGGAAATGATTTAGACACAAAAAGGCATTCTGCTTCAAATACCATTTCTCAATAAACAAGAACAGCATTTTCCTCTCACCATCTATCAGTTTCACCAAGTCGAAAACTTGGTGATACTATATGCTTGAATAGGTTTGATTCACTAGAAAAAAAGTATATGTAAGAATGAAACCTAGCTAATAATCTTCATAGCTGGAGCAAGGGAGCCCTCTCCTGTCCAAATACTGTGTTAACATTTGGCTGAATCTAATGTAATCTACCATTAATTACATAATTTAAGTTTGATTCACTCTAAGTTATAGCCAATTTGACTCTATTATGGACTGAAAAAGAAACTAGCAGTAACCTTCATAATAGCTAACTATGCACCAAGCACCATGCAAACTGCTTATATCCTTTATCTCCTTTCAACTTCTGAGCAATCCTATGAGCTAGGAAATGTGAGCATAAACATTTTACACATGAAGAAATTACGGCTTAAGAGAGCTTAAGCACTACTGAAGAAGTGACTGATGGATTTGAATTTAACAATTATTTACTAAGTGTATGTGCACAGCACCATGCTAGGTTCTGAGGACATATGTATATCAAGCTCCATGATTTCAAACTCATAAGCTAGTGAGAAAATCACATAGGCCATGGTAATGAAATCCCAGTGTTATAATTTCATACTGACTTATAGATTACGTACTGTTTTACAGTGTTCAAAATGCCTTTCACATTCTTATTTGGTTCTCCACAATAAGCTCAAACAGTACAGAAGCCAGATATTCACATCACCCCTACTTATATGAGGAATATAAAACTGAAGAAGTTCAGGGACTTGCTCAAGGTAATGAGTCTATAAGAGACAAAGTGAGGAAGGAGAAAGTTGTTTGCAATATTATTACTATCTACCCAAAATGAATTAAAACCAACCTTGTTCTTGAAACTCTTATAAGCTGCTGTAAATTTATATCTAAATTCCCCAACCAGGTGGCTCAGTTGGTTAAGTGTCTAACTCTTGATTTTGGCTCAGGTTATGATCTCAGGATCCTGAGATCAAGCCCTGCATCATGCTCTGTGCTGGGCTCCGGCTCCACGCTGGGCATGGAGCCTGCTTAAGATTCTCTCCCTCTCCCTCTGTTCTTCCCCTCTTCTCTTAAAAAAAAAATCTTTAAAATTCCCCAACCAGTTTCAGCTACTACGAGATTTATATATTTTTTATTTGAGAGAGAGAACGAGCGAGTGGGGGGGGGGGGGGGGGGGGGTGGAGAGAGAGAAACTTTAGCAGGCTCCATGCCCTGCACAAGCCTGACTTGGGGTTCAATCTCACGACCCCAGGATCATGACCTGAGCCAAAATCAAAAGTTGGACGCTTAACCAACTGAGCCACCGAGGCGCTCCCCCCCTTTCATCTAGTATAAAACAGAAATCTAAATGCATTCACCAATTAAATCCTACATTTGACACATATAGCAGATTACATTTCATGTTAAAAAATGTGACTAGGGGGGCGCCTGGGTGGCTCAGTCATTAAGCGTCTGCCTTCGGCTCAGGTCATGGTCCCAGGGTCCTGGGGTGGAGCCCCGCATCAGGCTCCCTGCTCAGCAGGAAGCCTGCTTCTCCCTCTCCCACTCCCCCTGCTCGTGTTCCCTCTCTTGCTATGTCTCTCTCTGTCAAATGAGTAAATAAGATCTTAAAAAAAAAAAAAAATGTGAGTAGGTTATTATATTTTAATTCCCTTGTACCTTTTTCCTTTTTCTTAGAGGTCTCTTCTGCAGAAGATAATCTGGATTTTTTATGTGTTGACTCTTCATAATCTTTTTTGGTTTTATCCTTTCTTTTTTTTGACTTGACTTCTTTTCTCCTTTATGTTGAACAACATAAAATTAAAGTTAACTTTTTCAACTGACCTTTATGAAAAATAAGGAACCAATAAGCAAAAAAGTCAAATCAGTTAAAGTACCTCATTTTTACAATGTAATTTACATAAGAAAGCCTTAAATGAGTCTGTAAATATTTAGGTTAGTATATTAATTAAAGACAATTCTGTAAGATAATGAAGCCTAAAATTCTGAGACAAATTATTTTTTGTAAGTTCTATATAAAACCTTAGTAAATATAAATCATAGTTTTACTCATTTCCTCCTTTTTATTTTCTATCATTTAGCCATTTTTTTAAATTACAAAAACAAATGTCATTTCCCTTCATGTAATTCATAGCTACCTATACTTGAAAAAATACATAAAATAAGAAGAAACACTGTAACAGCTCTAAACCACCACTAAGTAGAAAATTCTTCTGTTAAGAATAAAAGAATACAGTAAAAAGGCATAAAGGAATGAGGATGGACGGGCTCACTGTTAAATGTCTACTTTAGACCATTTGTCCTTTTACTGCTGTAGCTTTCTCTTCTAGGCCAGGTTTACAATGCTGCCAGTACCATGGTTGGCAAGTAATTGATTTTAACTGGTTAAGAAAGGAAATACTAGATAGGAAAAGGTGATAATGCTGAAATTAGGACCAGGAAAGAGAATGAAGAGACAACAAAGAGGTTCAGTTTCAAGAAACTTGTTCATCAGACTTCCCAAATTAAGGTACTTATACCAAATGCTGTAAGATTATTTAAGGTAGTAACCACTTTCTGCCTCTCATAAGAATCATTTCAATTTTGAAATGAAGCTTGAAAGTCAAGGTCAAAAAAACTCTCTGGTACCTTTCAGTATCACTGATGGAGAGGGGAAATAAAGGTTAGGCTATCCAAGTAATCTAAAAAACTTTGCTAGTTTCAAGAATTTAAAAACTATTAATTACTTTTTATTTTTAATAACTAAAATACTTTATACTTTATCTAGCATATTTATAACATAGCTGATTTTTAAAATTAACATACTGACAAACATATTTTATAAAGTTGCAGAATCTCACTGTTATCACAATAATGGCAGGTCACAGATTTTGTCTGAACATCTTCAATGCCAGGGACCCCATTATGCTTAACTTCCCATATGCCAGGCACTATGTCAAGCACTTTACATGCACTTTCATTAATCCCCACGATAACCTTGGCATCCTCATTTTTAGAGGTGATAAAATTGAGTTCTACAGAGTTTAAGTACCTTGCCCAAAGAAGACAACTAGTAAGTGGTGAAGCTGAGAGGAACACACAGGTGTCTGGTTTCAAAGCCCATGATCTTATTTATATATACTGCACATTGCAGAACACTGATATTCCTCCCCCACTCAACATGACAGACACATTCTAGCTCACTTGACAGGAGCCTGATTTTAACATCTGAAATGAGAATAAAGGTATATAATTCCATGTAAGAATGACAAACTCCAAATAAAACACTGTTAAAATGAGACATAAGTGATACTCTATGTGGAAAACCCAGAAGACTCCACCCCCAAATTGCTAGAACTCAAACAGGAATTCAGCAACGTGGCAGGATATAAAATCAATGCACAGAAATCAGTTGCATTTCTATACACCAAGACAGAAGAAAGAGAAATTAAGGAGTCGATCCTATTTACAATTGCACCCAAAACCATAAGATACCTAGGAATAAACCTCACCAAAGAGGCAAAGGATCTGTACTCAGAAAACTATAGAATACTCATGAAAGAAATTGAGGAAGGCACAAAGAAATGGAAAAACGTTCCATGCTCATGGATTAGAAGAACAAATATTGTGAAAATGTCTATGCTACCTAGAGCAATCTACACATTCAAAGCAATCCCATTAAAATACTATCAACTTTTTTCACAGAACTGGAACAAATAATCCTAAAATTTGTATGGAACCAGAAAAGACCCTGAATAGCCAAAGGAATGTTGAAAAAGAAAACCAAAGCTGGTGGCATCACAATTCTGGACTTCAAGCTCTATTACAAAGCTGTCATCATCAAGACAGTATGGTACTGGCAACAGACACATAGATCAATGGAACAGAACAGAGAACCCAGAAATGGACCCTCAACTCTATCTATGGTCAATTAATCTTCAACAAAGCAGGAAAGAATATCCAATGGAAAAATGACAGTCTCTTCAACAAATGGTGTTGGGAAAATTGGACAGCCACATGTAGAAGCATGAAACTGGACCATTTCCTTACACCATACACAAAACTAGACACAAAATGGATGCAAGACCTCAATGTGAGACAGGAATCCATCAAAATCCTTGAGGAGAACACAGGCAGCAATCTCTTCGATCTCAGCCACAGCAACTTCTTGCTACACATGTTTCCAAAGGCAAGGGAAACAAAGGCAAAATGAACTCTTGGGACTTCATCAAGATAAAAAGCTTTTGCACAGCAAAGGAAACAGTCAACAAAACCAAAAGACAACTGACAGAATGGGAGAAGGTATTTGCAAATGACATATCAGATAAAGGGCTAGTATCCAAAATCTATGAAGAACTTAACAAACTCAAAACCCAAAGAACAAATAATCTAATCAAGAAACGGGCAGAAGACATGAACAGACATTTCTGCAAAGAAGACATCCAAATGGCCAACAGACACATGAAAAAGTGCTCAACATCACCTGGCATCAGGGAAATACAAAAATAAACCACAATGAGATAGCACCTCACACCAGCCAGAATGGCTAAAATTAACAAGTCAGTAAACGACAGATGTTGGTGAGGATGCAGAGAAAGGGGAACCCTCCTACACTGTTGGTGGGAATGCAAGTTGGTGCAGCCACTCTGGAAAACAGTATGGAGGTTCCTCAAAAAGTTGAAAGTAGAGCTACCCTTACGACCCAGCAACTGCACTACTGGTATTTACCCCAAGGATACAAATGTAGTGATCCGAAAGGGCACCTGCACCCCAATGTTTATAGCAGCCATGTCCACAATAGCCAAACTATGGAAAGAGCCCAGATGTCCACTGACAGATGAATGGATAAAGAAGATGTGGTGTGTGTGTATATATATATATATATATATATATATATATATATATATATATATATACACACACACACACAATGGAATATTATGCAGCCATCAAAAAATGAAATCTTGCCATTTGCAACAATGTGGATGGAACTAGAGGGTATTATGCTAAGGGAGTAAGTCAATCAGAGAAAGACAATTATCTTATGATCTTACTCATATGCGGAATTTAAGAAACAAGGCAGAGGATCATAGGGGAAGAAAGGAAAAAATGAAACAAGACAAAACCAGCGAGGGAGACAAATCTTAGGAAACAAACTGAGGGTTGCTGGAGAGGAGGGGCCTAGAGGGATGGGGTAACTGGGTGATGACATTGGGGAGGGTATGTGTTGTAATGAGCACTGGGTATTATATAAGACTGATGAATCACAGACCTGTACCCCTGAAACAAATAATATATGTTAATTAACTGAATTTAAATTAAAAAAAAAGAAATGAGACATAAGAATCACTTTATGAAGATCTGCTTTACAATACAATTTCCAAGAATATTATGGCTTCTGAACATTGACTCCAAACTAAAAATTCTAGCATCTATCTACCACCCTGCACAGGCCGTCACATTTAAAACTGCTTGGCTAGGGGGCGCCTGGGTGGCTCAGTTGTTAAGTGTCTGCCTTCGGCTCAGGTCATGATCCCAGGGTCCTGAGATCGAGCCCCGCATCAGGCTCCCTGCTCAGCAGACATTCAGTGCAGGTAAGTGACTATGTCCAAGACTACTAAACATTAACAACAGCATTTTAAAAGATAATATTACCTGTGATGAAAATTTAATTTAAAGGAACATTCTTGGCATAACCCTAAAAAAAAAAAAAGTGACACCACTTAAAGGCTGAATTTGAATTAACTGTACTGCTACTCTACCTTTAATATCATACATTCTTATTATTCCTTATATCCCTTTTTCAGATTATCTGAAAAAAAAAAATCTGATTCTCTCCACCTCAAAAAATGCATATGCATAATAAAAAGGGTAACAGAACGCTTGAGGAATTAAAAATATTCTACCATTACTTTAGAAAAAAGTGCTGTCAATTTACCCTAAAAGCAAACTCTTTCATATACAGCATTAATGTGTGTCTCACATCAAAGATATCTAGTAACAACAGTGTGGGTATAGTCACTTCCTCTGAAGTGCTTTCAGAGTTTTCAAATAGAAAAGAGCTTTTCAAAAAGTTTCACAGCTGTGGCCTCTTCTTTTGCCTTAATCTCAGTCACACCAATTGACTTTTCCTCATGAGCACTTCTAGGAGGAACTTCTGCATTGGTGTGCATTAAGGAGCACATGAGGAAATTCTTGACTCCTATAGGGAGTAGGCAGAAAACTCTGAAGCACATTTATTTAGGACCCAGAGAAGGTTGCTAACATGATGGACCGAAGAAGCTGACACAGTAAGACTAGCTTAATTTATGGAAAAAAAAAAAAAAAGAAACAACAGATTCTAAAACATGCGTATTAACAGAAGCTGCTGCACTCTGGGGTATAACCTTAATAAGCTTTTAAGACTGATATCAAGAACAATTATGCCATCCTAAAACTTTTTTCTTTATTGACACAAAGAGAGTATATTTATTGTCCACACCACAACAATATGGCTACCAGGTAACATGAGATTTTATGTTGCCTTTTCTGATACTCTGCATCTCATTCTGCATTGGTGACATTCCCATGTTAGCGGGAAGAGGTCTTCACTTTACATATTATAGGTTTACGTTTGGCATTAGAACTGTTTCACCTAAATGTAACCATAATTCAGAGAATATAAAAATTGTAGGCTAAAAAGTCATTTGTCACTTTGGGAAACTCTCAGAAAAAAGAGCACTTCCAGAAAGATACATTAAATTTTTTAAATTAAATTTTACTCTGTATATTTTTAAATCTAAACTACTAGATAAACTTTGAAGAAATCGATTATATCCCACCTAAAGTCAACTTACTTAATTTAACAAGTGCATTTCTCTTTTCACCATGCTCAATATAACCAAAATTAACTTCCCAACTCTTCAAGTCTTCTTTTTTATCACAACATTTATTTCCACAGAAAAACTGGCCTGCAATAAAGAAAGGAATATTAGCTATGATAGTTGGTGACAATGTTTATCTGTACAATCTGGAGTTACTACTAAAATTTACTCTTAACCACATAAATTCTTAGTTCTAGGTAGTCAGCATTAAAAAATAACTGAGCATAATATCTATAGTATGCTCAACAAATGCATATACAAGTATTAAATCAAAGAGCCGAAGAAAAGGTTATTAAAAAAATCAGTCACAGAATTCTTGCCCAATAGATACACCATATAGATCAGGGTTTCAGCGACTCCCTGGTTAGGAAATCTTATACTTTGGAAAATGGAAGTACTAAAAATACATACTCAATAATACCCAAAAAGAATAAATATATTTCCATAGTACATGTACTTACACCTGGGTGAATCCTTTTAATATTTAATAATAATTTTTAAATTGATTAAAATTCTTATTTTAAGTATTAACATTATGGTTTCTATTTTAAGTACCAGCATAAAATGGCACTTAAAGCACATTTTAAAATAGTAGCACTCTGAAATGAAGTAGAGTAAGTAATTAAACCCAATGCTCTAAACTTTAGAGTTACCTGACACTAAAATCAACACATTATCATGTCCACTGTATATTAAAACATTCTGCAAAAAAGGACTAACACTGATGATCTACGAGAAAAAATAAAAGAAACTACTCAACAACTATTTACTTTCACAGAAGATGAACCTTGTATTTGTACAAAAAAGAATTTTTATCTCAATAATTTGCACCAACAGAGACAAATCTAAACTTTTCATAAAAAAGAAATCATCAAAATGAATTTTGAAAATTATCAGTCCAAACAGCCTATAACTTTTCTAAACTGGCATTTTTTTTACTCATTCCAAATGAATAGTTCATGAAATCTGTGCATGTTCAGTAACGGCTCTATTTTTAAAACAGCAACAAAATTATGATTCTAAATCAGAGCAATAGCTTTCTCTTACCAACTAATCCTTTCTTCAGTTATAGTAACTTAAAGAATGCTGATCAATTTTTTTAAAGGCAGCATTACTTACCATCACCTGAAAATTCCATTTAATAAAAGTATGAAATTTTAAAACTGTGAGACATTTCAAAATTTCTCATTGTTTAGATAAAAACACAAACTAAAATGTAATACTAAGAAAAGTTAAAACTAGCTTTAAATTTATTCTTTTTCCTTCTCCTTTAGAGTATCTTCAGGGCTGATCCTTCATCTAAAAAAAAAAAATTCCTAATCCTTAATTTTATTTTACTGCAAATCCAGTTTTATACTTTACATAGACATCCAATTTATGGAAGATGTAGATGATCCACAATGATGGCCTCAATGTTTAATCATTTTAAAGTGCCTTTATTTTCAGTTTAAAGGTTCTTTATTAGTTTAAAATTATTTCCTAAATGCTCTTTTGTAGTTTTCAGAAGCATTAACACTTTAAAATGCAATTATCAATAAAGAGCTTTTATATCATAAGACAGTACAAAGATATTAATTTTTCAGAGATTTATGAGTAGATTACAACAATGCATATAAAAAGCATTTATTGATTGCCTACCAAATGTTTGATCTTTTGCCATAAGACTAAATATTTGGGCTCAATCTCAATGCCATCCCAAAGTAAGAACTAGCCTGTCCAAAAATTCTATTAGGTTCAAAGTGATATTTAATCTCTACATTCAAAATGTGATTAGACTGGAATACAGTAATACCAACTCATTATTCCAAAAGTTGATAAAAAGAAAAACTCAAGCATTCATTCTTCATTAGTTTGCTTTAACTCTTTAAACATTTTCTACTTAATCTCCATTGAATGCTCTAAAAGCAAAAATATAAAGGTAAAAATCACTAAAGCATTACATTTTGACTTTTGATAGTAAAATATCATGAATACATTGTCTCTAATTTTACTTTTATAGATAACCATTTATTGTATAATGAGGAATAATCTTACCCAATGACTTCAATTCAATAATATAACAAAATAACCTTATCCTATTAAAAAGTAAAATTTCAAGAAAGAATTACCTTTTCCTGAAATTACTTCTTTTTCTATTCGCCACCTAAATCCAAACTGATGAGAAAAAAATTACATTTATGCCAGTGTAAATTTAAACACTATTTAAACTGTATATACACCTAAACATAGAGCCAACAATTGACATGACATTTACCAATCTAAAAAGCAAACCTAATTCACCAGGAAGGGAAGATCGCAGCACAGTAGGAGGACCCTAGGCTTGACTTGTCTCATGAATACAACTAGGTAACTATCAAGGTATCCTAAATACCCCAGAAATCCATCTGTAGACTGGCAGAACAAACTTCACAACTAAAGGTTAGAGAAGAGGCCACATCAAAGTAAGTAGAAAGTGTGGAGATGTGGCTTTGGAGAGAAATAGGTTGTGGCTGGTGGGGAGGGAGCTAAGGTCAGGGAGAAGGGCGAGAGACAGACTAGCCCACGGGGGAGTGCTTGGGGCAAATGAATCCACATAGCAATTGGCTTGGAAAACAAGAGAGGCAAAATTTGGTGAGTTCTTGCAACTCCAAAAGCCTGGAGTTTTAAAGGTCAGCATTCTTGGCTCTGGGACAACTTGGAGGACACTGGGGCTGCTCTTGGACAAAAGGCAGGTCAAACACCCCATGGATATACAGCATAGAAACAGTGATCTGAAGAGTGCCTGGGGCACACAGTGCAGAGGTCAGTTGCTCATCTCCGAGCATGTCCCAGAAAGGCAGTGTTCACAGAAAGACCCCTGTGGGGATAAACTGGCCAGCACCATTTCCCTTCCCTGCCCCTCAGCATAAACACAGGGCCACCTGTGGAAACCAGCGCAGTGCTGACACTCACTACCTAACCTGCTTACACCAAGCCCTGTCCGTCCCCATGCTCCAGAGAATCCCTGCTTCCCAGGTACACTTGCCTTGGTCCCAGCACAGTGGGCCCCCTCCCCCAGACGACTAGCCCAAACCCCTTCCACACCATGTCTCCCTACCCGGGAGTCTTGCAAGGCCTTGGTTCTGGTAGTATCAGTGAGAGGTCTCATTTCACAAGCAGACCAGAGCACACCTAGTTAAAACACACCACATTCAGGCCAGAGACCAAACACTGCCTATGACAGGCAAAGAGAACCTTTGCAGACGACTGGCCTGAAGGATAAAGCGGCCAGGACACAAAAGCAGAGTGCATGTAGTACACACATAGGAGACACTCCCAGAAGCACCAAGCCCTGGAGAATAGGGGTCACTACACTGCAGGGCACTACAGGACCTCTTCTTCATAAAGCCAGTACCCTCAAGAACAGGAGACAAAGCTGACTTTCCTAACACACAAACAAGCACAGAGACTTAGACAAAATGAGAAGACAAAGGAATTTGTCCTAAATGAAAGAACAGGACAAGGTCATGGCTAGAGATCTAAGCAAAACAGATATAAGTAACATGCCTGATGGAGAATTTAAAGCAATGATCATAAGGAAAGTCACTGGACTTGAGAAAAGAGTGGAAGGCATCAGTGAAACCATTAACACAGAGATAAGGAATAACATAGCAGAGATAAAGGGCTCAATAAATGAAACGAGAAATATTCTCCACAGAATAAACAACAGGCAAGAAGAAGCAGAGGAACGAATTAATGACCTAGAGGACAGAGTAGTGGAAGGTAATCAAGATGAACAAAAGAGAGAAAAAAAATTATGCAAAGTGATAATAGACTTAGGGAACTCAGTGACTCCATCAAATGTAGTAACATTTGTATTATAGTAGAGTCCTAGAAGAAGAGAAAAGGGAGCAGAGAATTTATTAGAAGAAATAATACTTCCCTAATCTGAAAACTTCCCTAATCTGGGAAAAGAAACAGTTACCCACATCCAGGAGGCAAAGAGAACCCCCAACAAAATCAACAAAAGCAAACCCACACCGAGACATATTATAATTAAAATGACAGACTGATAAAGAAAAAATATTAAAAGCAGCAAGACAAGACAGTTACACACAAAGGAAACCCCATAAGGCTATCAGCAGATTTTTCAGCAGAAACTTTCCAAGCCAGAAAGGAATAGCATGATCTATTCAAAGTATTGAATAGGAAAAACCTGCAGCCAAAAATACTCTATCCAGCAAGGCTACCATTCAGAATAGAAGGAGAGATAAAGAGTTTCCCAGGCAAACAAAAACTAAAGGAGTTCATGACCACTCAATCAGCCCTGCAAGGAATATTAAAGGGGACTCTTTGAGGGACGCCTGGTGGCTCAGTCAGTTGAGCGTCTGCCTTCGGCTCAGGTCATGATCCTGGGGTTCTGGGATAGAGTCCCAAATCGGACTCCTTGCTCAGCAGGGAGCCTGCTTCTCCCTCTGCCTGCCATTCCCCTGCTTGTGCACTCTCTCTCTCTCTCTGATAAATAAATAAATAAAATCTGGGGAAAAAAAAAGAGTTTAAAAAAATAAAATAAAATAAAGAGGACTTGAGGCGCCTGGGTGGCTCAGTTGTTAAGCGTCTGCCTTCGGCTCAGGTCATGATCCCAGGGTCCTGGGATCGAGCCCTGCATTGGGCTCCCTGCTCAGTGGGAAGCCTGCTTCTCCCTCTCCCACTCCCCCTGCTTGTGTTCCCTCTCTCACTGTCTCTCTCTCTCTCTCTGTCAAATAAATAAAATCTTTTAAAAAATAAATAAATAAATAAAGGGGGACTCCTTGAGAGGAAATGAAAAACCAAAAATGAGAGTATGAAGGTAGGAAACACAAAAGCAGTAAAAATGACTATTTCTGTCAAACACCAGTCAAGCAACTCACAAAATAGCCACAGCAGATGACAAAAAGAAATAAAAGGCATCCAAATCGGTAAGGAAGAAGTAAAATTTTCACTATTTGCAATGACATGATACTATATATAGAAAATCTGAAAGACTTTACCAAAAAATGACTAACTGATCAACAAATTCAATCAAGTCCCAGGATATAAAATCAAAGTACAGAATCTGTTGCATTTCTATACACCAATAATGAAGCAAGAGAAAGAGATATTACAAAAGCAATCCCATTTACAATTGCACCAAAATAATATGATACCTAAGAATAAACCTAACCAAAGAGGTGAAAGACCTGTACTCTGAAAACTAAAACACTGATGAAATAAAGTGAAGAAACACAAGGAAATGGAAAGACATTCCATGCTCATGGACTGGAAGAACAAATATTGTTAAAATGTCTATACTACCCAAAGAAATCTACACATTTAATGCAATCCCTATCAAAATACCAACAGCATTTATCATAGAACTAGAACAAACAATCCTAAAATTTGTGTGGAACTGCAAAAGACCCTGAATAGCCAAAGCAATCTTTTTTTCTTTTTTTTAAAGATTTTATTTATTTATTTGACAGAGAGAGACACAGCAAGAGAGGGAACACAAGCAGGAGGAGTGGGAGAGGGAGAAGCAGGCTTCCTGTGGAGCAAGAAGCCTGATGTGGGGCTCGATCCCAGGACCCTGGGATCATGACCTGAGCCGAAGGCAGCCGCTTTACCAACTGAGCCACCCAGGCGCCCCTAGCCAAAGCAATCTTGAAAAAGAAAAGCTGGAGGCATCACAATTCCACACTTCCAAGTACATTACAAAGCTGTAGTAATCAAAACAGTACAGTACTGGCACAAAAACAGACACATAGATCAACGGAACAGAACAGAAAACCAGAAATGAACCCACAATTATATGGTAAATTAATCTTTGAAAAAGCAGATAAGAATACCTAATGGGAAAAAGACAGTCTTTTCAACAAATGGTGTTGGGAAAACTGGCCTGCAACAAGCCAAAGAATGAAACCGCGCCACTTTCCTATATCATACACAGAAATACATTCAAAATGGATTAAAGACCTGAAACCATACAAATCCTAGAAAAAAGCAGGCAATAATTTCTCCAACATTGGCCATAGCAACTTTTTTCTAGATAGGTCCTTTGAGGCAAGGGAAACAAAAGCAAAAATAAACTATTGGGACTACATCAAAATAAAAAGCTTTTGCACAGTAAAGGAAACAATCAACAAAACTAAAAGGCAATCTATAGAACAAGAGAAGATATGTGCCAAAGACATGTCTGATAAAGGGTTAGTATCCGAAATATATAAAGAACTTACACAACTCAACACCCAAAAAACAAATAATCCAATTAAAACATGGGCAGAAGACACGAACAAACATTTCTCTAAAGAAGACATACAGATGGGCAACAGACACATGAAAAGATGCTCATCATCATTTATTATGAAGGAAATGCAAATAAAACTACAGGGAGATATCATATCACACCTGTCAGAATGGCTAAAAACAACACAAGTTTTAGTGAGGATGTGGAGAAAGGGGAACCCTCACGCACCATTGGTGGGAATGCAAACTGGTATGGCCACTCTGGAAAACAGTATGGAGGTTCCTCAAAAAGTTAAAAATAGAACTACTCTACAATCTAGCAATGGCACTATTTGGGTATTTACCCAAAGAAACAAAAACACTAATTCAAAGGGATACATGCCCCCCTTGGTTTACAGCAGCATTATTTACAATAGTCAAGATATGAGAGCAACCCAAGTATCCATCAACTGATGAATGGATAAAGATGTAATACACACACACACACACACACATACAATGGAGTATTATTTAGCCATAAAAAATTAAGTCTTGCCATTTGCAACAACATGGATGGAGCTACAGTATAATGCTAAGTGAAGTAAGTCAGTCAAAGAAAGACAAATACTGTATGATTTCACTCACATGTGGAATTTAAGAAACAAAACAAATGAGCAAAGGGAAAAAAGAGAAAGACAAACTAAAAAACAGACTCTTTAGAGAACTGATGGTTACCAGCAGGGAGGTGAGGTGGGGTATGGTTAAATAGGTGATGCGGATTTTGAGTGTACTTGTAATGAGCACCGGGTGATTAAAATAAAAAGTTAAAAAAAAAAAAAGAAGCAAACCTAATTCTCATTGTGATGGCTTTTTTTCTCCTTATAGGATTCCAGGTATTTAAAAATACATTTGAACAATTACCAACTTTTCTGTTAAGGAATAATCTTCTTTACTTTTATTTATTTTTTTATTGAAGATTTTTATTTATTTATTCGAGAGATTGAGACAGAGAGAGCAACAGAGAGCACAAGCCCAGGAGGAGAGGGAGAAGCAGGCTCCCTGCTGAGCAGGGAGCCCAATGCAGGGCTCGATCCCAGGACCCTGGGATCATGACGTGAGCTGAAGGCAGATGCTTAACCGACTGAGCCACCCAGGTGCCCCTCTTCTTTACTTTTAAACTACCTAATAAAAGATACAAGGGCACAATACCTAAATTAATAAAAAATATGTATCTTGTTTTATGATACTGACAGAAAAAAAAAGAGGTTATGGTCCAGTAAAGAGGCAATATACTATAGTGCAAAAGAGCTGGATTGTCTGGGTTTACATCTTAGCTCCACCACTTAACAGCTCTATAATACTGGACAAGGTATTTAATGTTCTTGTGCCTCAGTTTCCTCATATGTAATGTAAAGATAATACAATACCTACTTCTTTGGACTAAGAGGTTCAAATGGGATAATACACATAATAGAATAGTACCTGAGAATAGAATAGTACTTAGAATAGTACCCGGTACATAGTATCCCAGGGATTAGCAAACTATGGCCTGCTGCCTATTTTATAAAGTTTTCTTGGAACACAACCACAATCATTCATTCATGTATGGCTCTTTCCCCACTGGCAAAGTGATGAACATGAAAGAGAAAGGGGACCCTCTGGAGCCCTAAAGTGGAAAGTTGTTAAACTTCCCTCCAGATTCCTAAACGTAACTTTGTTTTTTGGCCAAAAATAATTTTTCTCCACTGCCTTTTTAAGATCTTTCATATTCATATGCTAATTTTCTGTAGGTTTAGTAAATGATTTCATTTTCTATTCAGTTTATTATAATAGTTAAAAGCTCAGCTCTAGAATCATGCAGAACCAATGTAAGCTCTACCATTCATTAACTAGCTCTGCGCCCTTGGAAAGTCTCTTAATAACTTCTCAGTCTACTTCCTTTTTATGTATAAAAACCCCAATCTTAAAGGTTGTTGTATTAAGACAGATAATTCAGATGAAATGTTCAATGCCTAGTTAATGGTCTATTTTTATTTTATCGTCTATTATTTGAATTAGGCAATTTTGTAGTTTAAATGCAACTGGGGGCTCAAATATTTGAAAATATTATGATTAAAATCCAATAAAAATAAAACCCCCTCCAGTCTAGGAAAAAAAAATAAAACATCCAAAATAACTCTGTTTAGTTCTATTTTTAAGCCTACACTTGTAAGTATTGCTTGCCATCCAACATATATGTTGGGATATCCACTGAAGCACAGACAAATGTGTACAGCAATAGTTTCCCAACTTCTTCCTCCATTCATTAACCTATTCAACAAATAAGTATTAAGCAACTACTTACTGGGCTTGGCACTCTTGGCACATCACATATAAGATGATTGTGAAAATAGTGTCTATTGTTAAGAAGGTTATAATCTTATAGGGGATAAGAAATATAACAAACAAATACAGTATGTCCTACTAGTTAAAGGTTGTATAGAGGTTTTGCCTCAGTGAGTTTTTATATTCTTTCCTGACATACATTTTCCTGCTGATAGGCCAGATTAGATACTGGAGTTACTCAGGATTTGGTGCTAAGCCTCCTTCTCTTACTTTACCTTCTAGCACAGAGATCACACATTCAAGCAATAAGACAAACAGATCCTAACTTCCTGAAAACACAAAGTTCCATCACCATCTACTCGGACTTCTATGTAGAAGAAAAATAAACTTCTAGCTCATTTAAGTCAGTATTATTTAGGAGTGCTTCAGTTCTTGCAGCTGATTCTAATCCTAACTGATGCAACAATTCAACCAAATTCTCAATGATGAAAGGGAAGAAGTAATAAGGAAGGGGATAGGTATGTGGGACAAAGGCTGGCATTCACTAAAAATGCCCCAAGTAATAGGCAGTGAGCAAGGAGCTGATTAATAAAAAGTGAATAAAACACTGTCTTTGTATAAATAAAACTATGAGAAAATGCATCCTAGCAAGGAAATCAAAGGCACCATTCTTAACTCAAACATGGTATGCCAAAAAAGTCATCTTTTCCCTTAGAAACGATACCCTTCATATGTATGGGGTAAAGGGTATATGGGAAATCTCTGTACCCTCTCCTCAATTTTGCTGTGAACTTAAAACTACCCCTAAAAAACAAAAAACAAACAAACAAAAAAAGCATCTGCCTCATTCCACATTTCCTATTTCTGATTTCTTACTTGGATTTACCCTCGTATCTAATTACTCATCATGTTCTAATAAGAAAATATAATTTGTTTCAAGATTATCCTCTTTAATATATTTTGTTTTTTGCAGTAATATATTATGTTTTTTGAATGGAGAATACAAATATTTAATTGTTTTATGTACACTTCCTCCCCTCAACTAGATTATAGTTTTGTTTTTTTCTGAAGGGCAGTCATGTTTTAATTCACAGCACCCCGCCCAGTCCTTAATACTGAAAAGCAATCAACAAATGAGCCAGCATTGAAAAAGCTGCTTTATTATGTGCTCCTAGAAAGATCTGTATTTCATACTCAACTTGCAGTGTAGTAACTTCAAGTAACTCCTTGTGGTGCTTTTTGGATTTGATGTGATCAATAACTAGTACAGAGAGGAGAGCTAGCTCCTAAGAAACCGAGGAAGTCTTTGGGATACATGATGTGCATGCGTTTGTAAATAGGGTTGTAAAACTAGACACTCTTATCTATAAGAATATTGTAAAGCAACCCACATATTAAAGGCACTACGGAAAAAAATATTAAACCAATCATGGTTCTGAGATTTAACTAATTAAATGAAAAAGAAATTCTTATAATAAATAAATCTAAGACAACTTTTTAAATAGACTGTCTTAATACAAATGTACACTAACCAAAACATACAGATTTATGCAACATTCCCTCCCCAATTTCAAACTGAGATTATCTGTTCAAGGTCACCTTCTCTAGCTGCAAATGTGAAATTTGAGATAGAAATAAAAATCACTTTAGTATCAACTAAAGTAAGATGTAACGCAGGAACGGAAATCTGCCATTAGTAAATAGCACTGATAAGAGTTAATTCTACTAGAATAGACAATGGTATAAAAGAAGATGTGCATCTGCCTCTTTACAGATGGTAATTTATTTGAAAAAAAAGCCTATCATTTTCAAACACCATCTATGAAACAAGACATCATTCTGCAGTGTCAAATCATTCATTATAGTCAGTAGGGGCTCTAGGCCAGAGTCAGGAGGAAACAGGATCCAGTAGCCACTTGTGTTTAATTTTAGACTATTCATGCCTCAGTTCACAAAGCACCCCTGACTAAGGGGCCCTTTGTAAATTTCATAGCTGCAGAGGTTAAATGGTCCAAATGATATTTCATAGATGCAGGACAACCTAGCTCATTTAGTACCTTTAAAAGAATAATGTGGGGTGTCACAGTATAACAAAAAGTAATACTGTACTTAAATAAGAACCTTCTATAAATATTTGGAAGGCATACCTTATTTTCTTTGTATCTACTGAGATCTGCTATGCAGTATTCCTTGAATAATTTATCATAGTATTTCTTTGCAAGTTTCTTCTCCCTAGATCCATAAAAAAACATAAATTTTTTACATTTAGAAATTCAACCACAGTTTGCTACTTGGAAGCAATGTCAAATAAATAACATATATGATATAAATATTAATGTTTTAAAAGAGGTCTATTACTTACATGTGCATAGAATACCTGAATATTAACTACTAATAGTGGCTTTCTCAGGGAGGGAAACTGGAAGATTGACAGTCAGAGGACAGGAGTCTTACTCCTCATTTTTCACCTTTTGCATGGTTTGCATTCTTAAAACCACTCTCAGGTATTACTTTTCCCCAAAATATTTTAAAAGTTTTTTAAAAAGCCTATAACAGGACAACAAACAATACAGTAAAAATGTAATACATTTTCTTTTCAAGACAAAGTCAAGCAACGAGAAGTCCGTTAGAATTGCTAAGAATTACCGAAAGAACCAAACCAGACACAAATACTCTGAGGCATGTTTTTATGTCCTCCATTCAGAGCTCCTCCATGCCGGGGCTGAATGCCCCGGACAGCTGACAGGGTAAGAAAACATGGAGAGAGCAGGAGAGACAGGACTAAAGCTGTTTATGCATTACGTCTCAGATGGCGAAAATTACCAATTCATGTCCATTTCATCCTCCTCATTCCATAGGAATCTATGATTTTCTCGTATAACATCCATGTCTGTCTTGTCATTTTCCCTGGAAAATAAAACTATTTCAATTACATATGAACACAAAATTAGTCAAATTTACGAGGTTAGTTCTGTGAGATCTTTTTAACATTTGAGAAAAAATACATGAAAATAAAGATAGTTTTATGTGTGAATATATACATATGTACATATACTTATAAAAACAATTTCCATATTGGGGCACCTGGGTGGCTCAGCTGGTTAAGCGTTTGCCTTCTGCTCAGGTCATGATCCCAGGGTTCTGGGATCCAGCCTGCTTCTCCCTCTCCTCTCCACTCCTGCTCTCTCTCGCTCTCTATCTCTCAAATAAATAAATAAATCTTTAAAAAAAAAAACACAACAATTTCCATATTTTCAAAAGACACTTATAAAGAGTGCTGCTACAGAAGCAAGTTAAATGGATAAGGCATCCATCCACCTTTCATACTGGCTTCAATTATACAGATGGTGCTAAATCACCAAAGCCAGGATGAGAAACCTGAATAAACACTAAATGGATAAGAAAAAATAATGAAAGTAAGTTTTAGAATCTAAAAAATGTCAGTAACCCCAACCCACTGAGATCACATTTAAAAACTGTATGAAGGGGCGCCTGGGTGGCTCAGTCATTAAGCGTCTGCCTTCGGCTCAGGTCATGATCCTAGGGTCTTGGGATCGAGCCCCTGCTCCGTGGGAAGCCTGCTTCTCCCTCTCCCACTCCCCCTGCTTGTGTTCCCTCTCTCTCGGTGTCTCTCTGTCAAAAAAAAAAATAAAATCTTTAAAAAAAACAAAATAAAAACAAACCTGTATGAAGAGTTTTCCATACCTCATTTTACTACGGCTTCCTAGAAAGACTAAGTAAGGGCAGAAGAGAATGGGGGGAAGGGATGGTATTTTAAGATGCTAACAGTTTGGGGGTAGAACAAGGGATTTGTTGGAGAATACAGGTTAAATTGAGAGGGGAGATAAATTTGGGGTAGATGAGATCATATAAAGTTTTAAGGCTCTACCAAACTCAGAAAATTATTAAGTCAGAGAAAAAAACCCACACATAACTAAGAGGCTCTGATAGAAGAGCCTCAAATATTAGGAAGGAGTTGGCTTTTTTCCTGTTTGCCCTACCTTTTAAAAAGCAATCCCAAACACTGAGGTCTAAAAAGTTAATTATTTCAAAGATCCTTGCCCAAAAATTAAAAAAAAAAAAAATTTACTGCATAATCAGGCACATGAATATTCCTCACATAACCTGTATCACCAAGCACAGATCTGGCTCAGCAGGCTACCTGAGGCCTGTTGCCAGAGAAATGGGGTTCATGAGGTACTTAGCAAGAAGTTATAGATAGCCTCTCCACTTGAGGATATTATAAGGAAACTGGAATGGAAAGCAGGAGAGAATGACAGAATCAGAAGACACAGTAGCTGTGGGTCTTTAAAGACATCCATAATTTCCTCCCATTCTATGTAAATTTCATGACACTTACCCCAATCGCCTAAAGTCTTCTTTTTTGCCACCATAGTATAAAATATAGTCATTTACAAACTTTGTGTGCCTTTGATACTGAAATGCAAAAAATTAAGGATTTGATTTGCTCAGTTGTTCTGTGTCTATGATATATGAGTAAGTAAAGAAAAACAGTATAAGTCTACTTAGTTTTTTAAATATGCAAAACCTACTCTACATGCTTACGAATTAAAAAAGTATCTAAAAGGGGGTGCCTCGGTGGCTCAACTGGTTGAACACCCATCTGACTCTTGGTTTCAGCTCAGGTCACCATCTCAGGGTCCTGGGATCGAGCCCCACGTGGGGCTCCATGCCCAGTAGTGAGTCTGCTTGTCTCCCTCTCTCTCTGCCCCTCCCCCCCCACTCACGTGCTCTTTCTCTGAAATAAATAAATCTTTAAAAAAATATATCTAAAAGGGTAAATATTAATTGTTGGGAGTCAATACTATAGAGCAGAGAGGCTTTCACTTTCTACTGAATACTGTTTCTGCTGTTTTGAACATTTTTCAAGCAAATACTACTGTTGTGATAAAATATAGCTCTACCTGGGGAAAAAGAGAGCTTCCTATTCTATTGCTGAAATACAAACAGCCTCACACCAATATTCATTTTAATCATAATATGAGAAATAAATTATAGTTTCTAAAATTAAAGATAAGGAGTATAATTTACCTTTTATTACTATAACATATAATTTAGTTATTCCAATAATGATAAAGCCTCTAAAATAGAATATACAACTTTTATAATATTAAATCCTAACGTTAGGCTTTCAAAAACCTGTAAATATGACCTTCCAGCATGGAACCATGGTCCAGTTTGTCTGTAATCTCACGGAGAAGGCCCTGGCACTGGTGAACACTGCTGTGACTTACTCAAAGTCTCGAATGGCCACATTTTGGCACTATGCCAAGGTTGAGCTGGTTCCTCCAACCCCTGCTGAGATCCCTACAGCTATTCAGAGCTTGAAAAAAATAGTCAAGAGTGCTCAAATTGGTAGCTTCAAACAGCTCACAGTTAAGGAAGCTCTGCTGAATGGTTTAGTGGCCACCGAGGTGTGGATGTGGTTTTATGTCGGTGAGATCATAGGCAAGCGTGGCATCACTGGCTATAATGTTTGAAGACCAATCTTTAACATCTGTTTATATGTGGCTTATTATTTGAGTGTTCTTGGACCATGTGTGATCAGACTGGTATTTGAATAAAAGAAGATAACGTATCAAAATCAATGTTTTCTCTATCCGATGCTACATGGATCACAGTTTCTCTTGATAATAAGATGGGTTGTCATCCTTTAATACATTAATAAAGCTCTAAGGGCATGTCTTTTGCTTAGCCTAAAATTGGAAAGGATATATGTGAATATACCAACCTGGCAAATACATTTATGAGGATAACATTCTAATTTGAAGGTTTGAAATACATGATAAATTTATTTGATTTCCAGAATAGTCAGGGGAAAGGTCTTAGGAAAACTAGGACTTGCTACAGTAGGAAAAATAGTAATACCACATGCCAAAGTGATATAGTTAAATCATGTCTGTAATATAAAGAATAAAATTTGGATGGTTTCTCTTTGCTAGAATCAGAGATAGACTTTGATAACACCTGCATTTACAAACGTTAGAGTACTTGGTAGTATTTTAAGTAAGTATCTTTATACCATCTTTAACACCAGGACAGAGCTACTAAGAGCCACCACCTCCTTTTTAAATATAATTTTGATGTGTGTTATATTATTAATCTATTCAGTTTATGATTTTTAGAGCCTATCTTTACAAAAATAAAATACCCTATGGATATTTAAATAGTTATAAATTTAGTATCCTCCATGGTTCTAAATAGTACATTATGTCCTGAAATAAAAAGAAATGCTTGCTATCAAAAAAAAAAAAACCAAACCTGTAAATATAAGAAATCAGATTTTACTTTCTTTTAATATTTAAGAATTTAGTCATGTTTATTTTTAATGCAATATAACAAGATATATGAGCATTTTACTTTTTGTTTTAAAAAGCTCAACAGTATTCTCTCCAGAGCTGAACATGCAAATAACATAACTGACCTCATCCATAATACTGTCTGACTACACCCTATTATATCAAAGGTAAATAATGACTTAATTCATCACAGTATGTTCTAACAGAATACTGAATCAGAATATGATACTTCCAAGACTGGCAACAAAGCAGCTAACCTTTCAGAAAAGAAAAAAGAGAAAAGATGGATATCCAGAGATTTGGGTTCTTTCTAGTTCTTGGTCTATCTCTAACTGGTCATATGACCATGGCAAGTCACTTCAATCTTTTAGGTTAACAAACTTCTTCTGTCAATGGTCAATATGCAGGCAATATGGTACCAGTCACAACAGCTCAGTTCTGTCATTTTAGCACAAAAGTAGGCACAGTTAGCACCTCAATGAGTAAGCACAGGTATGTGCCAATAAAGCTTTATTTACAAAAGCAGGTACTGAGTGGGACCTTGCTTCCAGGAAGATGGAGTAGACAAAGATGTACCTCTCCTTATTCTTCCCACTAAGAACAACTAAAAACCTTGGAACTTATATCTAAAACAAATATAAGAAGATTCTGAAAGGTGAAGAAGAAGTCCTAACAGCTAGGGAGCTCAAGACCCATGGTATGACACGGCGGTAAGCTCCTCAGGTTTTCTTTTTGACTCATAAACTCAGACTTGAAAATGAAGAAGCTGGCAAGCTGAAAATGCCAACAAGCACAGACAAGAAAAGTCCCAACAAAGTCTGCTCTCTCTAACTGAATAACCAAGATAGAGGGCAGCCTAACAAGACAGGTAATCTTTAGACAATACCTACTCTACTCCAGCCAAAAATTCTAGAAATAACTGTGGCCCCACCTCCACCCATGCCAGAAAAGGGGACCTACACTTTCACCCTCACCAGGCTGTAACTAGATACCCCAACACCCCCAAATAAGTGGTGTCATAGGAGGCACAATAGATGTTGAAATGCCAAAGGAACAAGGCAGATGAGATCCATGGGAAAGTTCAGCTATTGGGTTAGAAGATAAGAGGAATAAATTGGTGGTAAGAGAATTTCTATAACTTAAAGAAAAGGATTAGGAAATGATAACAAAGTGAAACAGATGTCAATAGGTAGGGGATGTATCTACTTGCCATTGTCTCCTTCTCTTAATCCTGACTGTAGTAATAAATACCCAGAAACACTTCAGGTCTTGCTTGGCTTCTCTTCCATTCTACAATATTCCCAACAGTAATATGGATGGCCAGTGGTAACAGTTAGTGTAACGAGCCACAATCTTACCAAAAAGTTGAGATGAGACGTGGCCATAATAGGGAAGTACAATATAGCTTGACGACAACCCCAAGTCATGCCTGAGAGATGAAGCCACAACAGGCCTGAGGATAGCCCACAGACACATTCTACTTCTAGATACAAGTTTTACAAAGACCTTAAACAGCCCAGAACCAGGTAGTAAGAGAGTAAGAGTTAAAATCAGACTAAAGATAAGAGCAGTATTAAAATGAGAAATGTTGAGAGCTTGGCAAAAACACGTTGGAAAAACATCTGCAAGTTCATGGACTTTGTAAACCTATTTATAGATCATTCGTAATATGTTTTATTATTTCTGTCTCTGAGTCTTTCTTATGTGTTAATAAAAGAGAATTGTACTCAAAAGTATAAATGACAAGACTGCACATCAATAAACAGTTACCTTTAAAAATATAATATGGGTCTACCGGACTTCACAAGATTTTATTAAAATAAAAAAGTAGATTTTAAATTATTCTATTAGTTAGAAAAATCTAGAAATATAAAAAGGATACAGCATCCATGGCTATGAGGTGAAACCTTCTATTTCTTGCTTCTTCCCTGTAAAGACAAATTTTAAGCAAATTCAACTGTCTTTATTCTAATTAATAGAATTAAATCCCCAAGTCCCTGAGCTTATAAAAACATCTTAAACCAAAAAAAGTAATTTACAGAGGTACATACCTATCCAGCAATTCTGCTGCAACTTGTTTATGGGCCACTTTTCCATGTTTTTCTTTCTGAAATGGCTTTTTGAGCAATAAATCATCTTCAACTGTCCTGGTTTGTGAAGAAGAAAAATTACTAAAGAGTTCATTTTTCTCAAAGGATGTTTCTTGTTTCTTCGTATTTTCATAACTGGAACATGTTTTTTAAAAATTCAAGTCTTGGGCGCCTGGGTGGCTCAGTCGGTTAAGCGACTGCCTTCGGCTCAGGTCGTGATCCTGGAGTCCCGGGATCGAGTCCCGCATCGGGCTCCCTGCTCGGCGGGGAGCCTGCTTCTCCCTCTGACCCTCCTCCCTCTCATGCTCTCATTCTCGCTCTCAAATAAATAAAATCTTTAAAAAAAAAAAAAAAAATTCAAGTCTTAAAAAAGACTCACTGATCTTTAATAAGACATTTTATGTCTCCTTAAATAGCTTAATTAATATCTGAACTTTATTTAATACTTATAAAATGGAGAAAATGAAACTAACAAATGAATGGGTTCTAGTGTCAGACCACCCAGGTTCTGAGATCCAAACTTGGGCTCTGTCATTCACTATCTTAACCTTAAGTAAGATTAACTTACTTAATCTCTCTGTTGCACACTTTTCCTGTTTGTAGAGCTATTGAAGCTTTTGGTAATCAATAATATAAAAAATAAGGGCTGACTATAAGTGATACAGACTATAGATGATCAGCCCTAGTTATGAAGATAGATATAACCCTAGAATAGAAACTATTCATCTAGATTTGCTCAAATTCTATTCTTATAAAGTAGTATTTTTGAATGAAAAATCTTGAAAATGTAAAGAACCAAACAATATAATTTATTATAATTATTTCTATTCTTTTGGTTATCCATGAAGACTAAGTACCCAACAAAAATGTTCAGTCCCATTTAGTATGCCTAATATATTGCTCTCTGTGTGAAATAATAAAGCAATTTTTATAAGTTTGGTTAATATGAATCAGTCAACCACTCCTAAGTTAACAGATAAAATCAGTTTCTAAGCACTAAGAGCTGAAAACAATGCCCCTTCACACAGCAACATCACCAAGATGTGACCTTCTTATAAGGCCCAGACTTTATTTGCTGACAGTTCTTGTCCCTTCCAATTCAATAAAAAATTCTATGAGCTCCTTCCTTTGAGCACTTAGTCTGCTCACTCACAAAACCATAAAACTGCACTGTATCACAATTTTACCCTCCATGTTAACCTCATTTTGAAGTCACGTACTTGCAAAGGGACCACCAACCAAGCCCCTTCTCTTAGCTATGATGTTCCCAAGTAAAGTCCTTAACAGCTGAATGAAAAATAGATGCATCAGAGAAATCCAAGAGTTTTAATTGATTTCTTTTGCCCCCGACTTCCCTTTCCATAAATCCCTTCACAGCATAAACATTATTTTATTTTTCACATAACTGTTCTCAAATTCTCGAGTCAATTCATTCTAGTTTAATAAACGAAAATTCATTCAATAGAGCATCATTGTCTTCATATGCAAACAAAATCCAAACACTTTCAATATTATTTATTTATACCTCATCGCAATCTAGAAAGGATCTGAAACACAAATGAATAAAAAATTACTTACCTTTTTTTCCTTTTGTTAGATTCTCCACCGTGTTCATCATCACTAAAATCAGAGTCATAGCCTCCATGACCATGCATCTGTAAAGGAATATAAGATTGGTTACTTAGAACCTAAGTTGCCCATAGTTCAGGAAACAGAATAGTTCAAAAATAAATTATCTTTCAGAGCCATAATAATTGTAAAGGATCATGGTGAGTATATCACTGTTCATGGCTATCCAGCCACCTAAAACTTTCATTCACTTTGAAATAACAGACTTACCCTTCAGAAAATGAATCAACACTTTCCACCTTAATTATTAGGATACTCTTTGACCTTCTCATTGAAAACAAGATCTAGAAGCTACTGTGTGACTGCACATAAGGTTCAGTGATGCTTCACTTTTGACTCAGATTACTAGAAGTTGCTGTGTATTTATCATCAACTTTGTTCCAGACATTATGGTAGGTCCTTAACAAACACCGCTTCTAATTCTGCAAGTTAGGAACTATTATCTCCATTTTACAGATGAAGAAATCAAGGACAAACAAAGTTAAGTAAATCAATTATAGAGCAGGGTGCCTGGGTGGCTCAGATGGTTAAGCGTCTGCCTTCAACTCAGGTCATGATCCCAGGGTCCTGGGATCAAGTCCCGCATCGGGCTCCCTGCTCAGTGCAGAGCCTGCTTCTCCCTCTCCCTCTGCCATTCCCTCTGCTTGTGCTCTTCTGTCTATCTCTCTGTCAAATAAATAAATAAAATCTTAAAAAAAAAAATCAATTATAGAGCAAATAGGCAGCTAAACTGAACTACTTGATTCTTAAGCTCATTGATTTCAACTACTCCAAATTGCCTCTGGAATATGCTAACATAATTATATTCCATTAGACTTACTGTATTTGTGAATAGTACACTATCAATTCATTAAAACTTTCCTATCTTTAACATATGTTGAGATTTCCTTTTTCTTTTTCTTTTTTTTAAAGATTTTATTTATTTGACAGAGAGACAGGGGAAGAGGGAACATAAGCAGGGGGAGTGGGAGACAGAGAAGCAGGCTTCCCGCTGAGCAGAGAGCCCGATGTGGGGCTTAATCCCAGGACCCTGGGATCATGATCTGAGCCAAAGGCAGACACTTAAACGACTGAGCCACCCAGGTGCCCTGAGATTTTCTTTTTCTTTTAAACCTTCTTTCTTCAAGGTAAACAATCTTGCTCTTTGACCTAGTTAACTTTATCTTGTTCCAATTCATTTTTTTTTAACTGAAATTCTTAGAAATACTGAAAGATCTCAGTTGTCACTCAGTTGTGTTGGAAGCCTCTGGTTACAGCATTATACTGAATTTGGGACACACATTAATGGGGAATCAGTGGATGATTTGACTTTTGAAGTCATACTCAATTCATATGGCTACAAGGAACTAGTCCCAGTCAAATGACATATCCAAATTTTTAAACTAGATTTACTATTACAAGTGCAGCAGGAAAAAGAAGAAATAACTCCCTAAACTTTATTGCACTGGACCTAAGACAAGGTACGTTTCTAGTCCTGGCTACCCTGAATAAATAAAGTCTGTGATCTTTTTCAAACTTAAGTGTGTGGGTGTACACCTCTCTTCCCTGTCCCACAGAATTCTAGAGAGGAAGGTCCTAGCCTAGGTTGGAGGTAAAGGTTAGAAGGCCACAGTTCCAACTCTATCCTCTCTTACATCTGTCATCACCTGCAGATCTCACACCCTTTATCATGTCAACTCCTTGCTCCAGCTATCTTATGACATCTGTTCAAGCCATACCAGCTTCTTACCCTTTATGTCCTCATTTTCTTTACATCCTGATGGGGGTCAACCACTGTGTGGAGCTTAGAGATATATTCTAGCATCAGCCTACCAGAGTGCAAATCCAGGCTCTGAAATTTCCATCTGTCCTTCGTTGTGCACGTTCCTTAACCTCTCTCTGAGTCTCAGTTTCCCCTTCTATAAAATCAGGCTATAAAAGTACCGGTCTCATAGGACTGGACGTTAAATGAGTTACAGCATATAAAGAGTTTTAGACGGAGTCCAGTATGGTAAAATCCTGTAAATGTTGACTATTATTAACGTCATCTTGTTCCCACAAACCGCGACACCACCTCCTATCCTTGCTCCCCCTCGCCCTTTCTCTCTGGCGTCTTCATCCATCCCATACCCATCTCAAAAGAAAAATAAAAAGCTCTCACTCACTTCGAGCTACGAATCAACTGACAAGGGCCGAGAGAAATTCGAGAAGAGAGACGCCGGGTGTCTTTAGAACCTACCAAACAACAACAACAACAAAAAGGTAATCAACTAGTAGCATATGAGGAACAAGTTTGGAAGTCGTTCTCCCCAACCCCAAATACACTCAAGGCCCTTATGACACACCCCTTTCCTCCTCCCTGCTCTGCCAAGTACGCCCGCAGAGTCCTTTTCCTTTTTCCCGGCGGCTGCAGCGACGACCCACGGCCTGAGCGAGCCGCTGCAGGGCTCGTCCCGTTCGCGCCGGCCGCTCAGCCTAGTCACAGCGACTACCGCCGCCGCCCGCTCCCGCCTCTTCCTACGGGTCCCGACTGGGCGCCGCTTCCGGTCCGGCGCAGCCGCGTGTCACATTTAAATGACACCGTCCTCGGGCGCGGCGACCTTGTGCTACAGCCAGAACAGCCCCGGGAAACAAAGGCAGCGGAGAATAGGGCCGGGAGGGGAGGGAGAGGCTTCCTACTTTCTCAAGTCTCAGCCCTCAATTTTTTCCTTCCGCTCGGAGCCCGTCATCTAATGTCGTGTGGCACTGCTCACACTACGCCCACGCCCATCGTTTGAAAATGTTTTGTTTTAGAAAAAGCCCTGCCTAAATATCACCTGCCGTCCTCTTTCTAGTAACCTTAGTAACGCCTCCTCGGAGCATCCTCGTTGAGCGTCTGTGATCTGCCTCTCCTCCCCCCTCCATAAAACAGTTCTCATAATTAGAACAAAAATAACTTTCCATCGTTTCACCACCCACACAATAGATGCCATTCCAAATGCAGTGCTGGTGGCAGAGGAGCTCATGGAATATGGGAGGAAAGGAAGAACCCGGAATAGGGGAGATTTAACAGGGTCGCAGCTTCTCTGCAGACAACAACCTGGCACATGTGAAAAGGAATCCAAAAGATTTCCTTTTTTAAAAAAAGAAGAAAAAAAAAAAACGTAGGCAGGAAATTTTAAATTATTTGAGCTCCACCAGGTTCTCCCTGTGTTTTACCTTTTCAATGTTATGATGCCCCAATCTGTTTTGCGGACTAGTTACTGGGTTCAGGTCTTGTCTGCCTTCATCTGATGCTATTCATCCTTGCTGCTTCCTCAGTACCCAACACAATTCCTTGGAAATCAGAAGCGCTAATTAAGTATTTGGTGAATTGAACTGGCACGCCACTGACTTTTACAGTGGGCCCATTTTAGAGAAAACCTTGGCACTTAACATGCATATCATTTTACATCTTTTGCACTAAACAGAAGATAACGATATTCAAGGCCCCCTTCTATTCCTGACAGTAAATTATAGATAAATCCTGTTTTACTGAATGCAGTGAATGTGATCTTAAAAATCTGTAAGTTAATGTCAATTCGATTATTTCAAAATACACTCAGATTATACTTTTTTTTGAGGGGGAGGGGCAGAGGAGGAAGGAGAGAAAGAGTCTTAAGCAGCTTCCACAAGGGCGCAGAGCCATATGCAGGGTTTGATCTCAGGACCCTGAGATCATGACCTGAGTTGAAATCGAAACCAATGCTAGACTGACCGAGCCACCCAGGCGCCCCAGATTATACTTCAATAAAAACATTAACTCAAAAAATGTAAAGTAATAATACACCACAGTTTAACATTATACTATACTGAATTACTTTGTCAAGCAGTTCCTTTTTTAGTAAATATCTAAAATCTATATTTAGTTCTTTTATTACTAAAACCAAGCACATCTGTACCTTGTATTCAATTTACTTTCTACCAGTATTTGACATCTAATAGCATTTTTCTACCATTCTTGGTATGTTTTTGTCCACTGCTTCATTTTACTCTTAAAACAAGTCCTGTTATCAGCCCCATTTTGCACATGAGAAATTAAAGCACAGAACTTAAAGCCACAGACCTGGTAAAGGTCTAGAACTAGGAGTGCTTGTCTCTCTACAAGACTCTATTTTCTCTCTGTCTCTGTGTCTCTGTCAATTTCTCCCTCTCTTTTTAACCCATTGATTGTGTGGAAAGTAGTTCCTGGTTCTAATGTTTTAAGAATTTCACATCTGTTGCTGCCAGACCATGCAGCCAAAGATCTGCATTTTTTTCCCTTTGAGGCAGCAGTTATTGAAAGAGAAAAAATATTTAAAAAAAAAAAAAGAGAAAAAATAGGAAATATATGTTAGGGATAGATCACATGATCTGAACTAAAAACAATTTGTACAGGATAGAAAACCTACCTGAACAGAAAACCTCAAGTTAGCAATCAGAGCTCAACAACTATAAAAACACAAATATTTATTAAGTCCTTGCTCTGGGCAGAGTACCCTTCTGTTCATCAGGGTTACAAATATGTAAAAGGTTGACAAGTAATAAAGAAAAAATGAATAGTATAATAACAGCAATATATTCTATGGGGGCGCCTGGCTGGCTCAGTCAGTAGAGCGTGTGACTCTTCATTTTGGGGTTGTGAGTTTGAGCCCCACATTGGGTATAGAGACTACTTTAAAAATAAAATCTTTAAAAAAAAGAACAATATATTCTATCATACGCCAAGTACCTAGTAAATGGCATAAACCTATGGTTCCTAAGCTATAAAATGTGTTATTTCAATGAATGTGAAAATTTAAATGTACACCACTGCCACATGCCATATGACTCAAATAAAGCAACAAAATGCTATGATAGGTGGAGGTGAGGGAAGTTGGTCTCACTCCTCTGCATTACCTTTCACTGTCAACATACATACTCTTATTGCCCACTCAAAAAGCTGCTTTGGGAGACAGTATAATAAAGAACCACATTTCAAAGTTAGCTAGACTTTCTTCCACTTACTAGCTGGGAGATCTTGAGCAAATTATTTAATTCTCTGAGTCTTAATTTCTTCATCTACAAAATGGAGATTACACTAGTAGCTATCTTACAGAGGGTTAATGAGGTTTAAAATGAAATGATGCAGCAAAAATTCTTAGCATGATGCCTAGTTCATAATGAGTATGTAATGAATGCTACTTGAGGAAAGAAGCAGATTACAGGCACTCTTTCTTGAGAATAAGTTTAACAATTAACTGCTTCTTGAATATAGCCCAGAAACAGATCCACACATACATAATCCCATAATTAAATGCATAGTTTTAAGTGTGGACTTTTCAATAAGTAGTTCTGGGTCAATTGAATAATATGGAAAAAAAAAATACTGATTCCCACTTTACACTTTACATAAAAGTCAGTTTCAAAGAAAACAGGAAAACATCTTCATGATATTTCATGATATCTTCCTTAGGGCATAAAAAATTTTCCTAGACAGGACACACAAAGGGCTAACCATAAAGGAAAAAAAATAAAGACTTCTGTTTATTTTGAAGACAATTAAACAATGAAAAGTTAATTCATGAAGTGGGAAAAAATATTGCAGTATGCATATTTAACAAATTATCAGATTATACAAAGAACTTTAAAAACCATTAAGTAAAAGGTGGAAACCTAATAGAAAATTTAGCCAAAGTCTCAAACAAACAACTCACAAAAAAAGATACCCAAATGGCCAATGCATAGAAAACAAAGTGCTCATCTTTACTAGTTATCAGAGAAATGGGAATGAAGAACACAATGTACACCATTACACACCCTCCAGAATGGCTAAATGGAAAGAATGGATCTAGTACTGATGAATATATCCTGTGTTGCATATATTCCGTTCCTCAGTGTATTTTCAACAGAAAAGTGTGCATATGTTCATTGAAAGACCTGAACTAGGAAACACTATTTACAAATAATAGCACTATTTATAAGTAAAAAACTGGAAGCAATCCAAATGTCCATCAGCATTAGAATAGTTAAGTAAATTGTAGCTTATTCACACAATGGGAGATCATACACCAATAAAAGCAAATAAACCACAACTATATGCAACAACATAGATGAATCTCATAAATATAATACTGAGCAAAAGAAACATTGTATATGCAAAAGAATACATATAATACAATCCCATCTATATAAAGAACAAAAGCAAAAGTAATCTCTTATGAGTCAAGATAATGGTTTCCCTGGTGGGTGAAGAGGAGGTGACTGGAAGGGAACACAAGGCAGTGGTGGGGAGGGCTTCTGGGGGAGATGGCAATATTCTATTTCTTGATCCTTGCATTCATTACATTAGTGGTTCATTTGCACCTATGGTTTGTGTACTTTTTTTTTTAAGGCTTTATTTATTTTAGAGAGAGAGAGCAAGGGGGGGGGGCAGACGGAGAGGGAGACAGAGAATCTCAAGCAGACTCCCCATGGAGCCTGATGCAGGGCTCGATCTCAAGATCCTGAGATCATGACCTGAGCCGAAATCAAAAGTCGGACACTTAACCGACTGAGCCACCCAGGTGCCCCTGGTTTGTGTACTTTTATGTATGAATGTTACACTTCAATAAAAAGTTTACATTAAAAAAATTGAACTATTCCTAGAGGTTTTTAAAAACTTTGGCTCTAACGGGTAAATGGAAGTGTTGGTGATTAAAGCAGTGTCAGGCATAACAGAATAGTTTGGGGAATAGAGAGATGGGATTTCCTGGGAAATCATGCCATATAAATGCTACATAGTCAAAGACAAATTTCCTAAGCACTGAGATGGGGGCAGCTGGGGGGTTGGGGGGGGTGCTCTGTAAGTGCTTAGTCAGCACCCAGAGGATGGAAAGCACCCAGGCCTAGAACCCTTGGCAAGGTCAGCCTGTGCTTCCTGAACATTTACAAGTCAGGATCTGGCAGAAGGTAGCTCTACAACTTCCATGATAGAGTTCAGTCCATGAATACAGACACAGTCCAATAGGTATCTTGTGCAAGCTGGTCAAAGGTCAGGCACTTGCTTGTAAAATGTGCAAAGGAAACTACCAGAGCATGAACACTGTGGTTGGATGGATGTTAGGAAGTTAAGTGGAGAGACAGCAATATACCAATTACCAAATGAATTGTTTGTCATCTTTAGGCCTGCTCCCAGGAGGCAAGAACAGAGACAGGATGTCTATAAAGCCCCTCTCTGAGGCAGTCATGGGTAGGGAGCCTTGTGATTAAGAGATAGGGAGACACCAGATCAGACGAGATGGGAAACAGACACCAGGAACACTAAATGTCACCGGAAAACTGATGCACTTATTTTTTGTCATATAATATCTGTGTGTCTAAAGATTTCATGCCTCACTCAGGCACGTGCAAAGTAGAGAGATTCACTAGACTAATGAAGGTTGATGGGTGTCGTATCTCTGGATCCTGCCTCAAGGGCTGGCTAGGCCTGGGCCTATCATCATGGAAAATACATAATTTCCCCATCAAGGCCGAGGCTCTCTGTGGGACACAGACACAGACACAGGTCATTAGAAGTGATAGGGAGAGACCCAAAAGGCTGTGGAAAGTACCAGGGAGGGGCCTCTAGTCCTGAGAATAGGAAGACTGGAAATGCTTAGGAGACAGAGGACTTAATGTTTATGTTCCAAATGCTCAAACCACAGATTTAACTCTATGCTACACACTGCACTGACTTTGCATCCAAAGGAAAGGTCAGTATGTCTTTCCAGGCCTCCCACGTTCACCAGTGACCACCAACAGCCTCTTTCTTTATAAGACATAAGCAAGAACCAAGTAGGAGTTGACCAAATTCCATGATTTCACAGTGTATGAACACAAGTTGACCATGTAGAGAGCATGCTGGTGTAGCCGAGTGAAATGTCCAGTGAAATAGGTCTGCTGCATGTTAAGGACACATCTCAGTAGTGTTATGTGGTCAGGCAATTATATGTAAATAGTAAGCAGTTTTCCTAAATGATGCCTTAATTACATAATCTCTTGAAAGTAAAACCTCTTTGACTAGTTGTTCAGGTACTGAAAGTGATCATTGGTGGAAGGAAATAGAAATACTTCAACACACACAATAACCTAAATGACTGAGCAGGCTCAGAGGAGCAGCGGTAAACAGGAGATGGAGAGCTCATGCCTCTCCTTCCTCAGGCTGTAAAAAAGCAACAGCACCCAAAGTCATATTTGGATCCAGAAATAGAACTTTTTCAATGACACACTTTATTGTCAGGAATTCTGTTAAATACTGTAGGATGGCATACAATAGAAATGCAGGCCAGAATTGCCAGAGCAATCCATTTTTCCAGAGAAGTTGAAAATCTGGATTTTTAGATTCAATATTCTGATTGCTAATATTGGCATCTAATTCAAGTTTAAAAATCAGAGCAAAACACCACTTGGAATAAAACACTTCTGTGACCTGCATTCAGCCCAAAGGATGCCAATTTCCAAGGGGTGGTCCATTATCCTCTTTGGAGGTGGTGATTTGGAAACAAAGATTATGAAGCTATCTTGGGTTTGTCTCTTGGGGATAAGACAGGCTCTTGGCAAGTCAAGCAGGAGGAATCAAAGCCTTAAATAAACACTCCGGAAAGGGGGCTTAGAGAGGTCACAGCATGGGCCACAGCCAGGGATGGTCCCTAAGTTCCTGGGCAGGAATATCTATGCTGACTGAGAAGATCAGGGTGACCCCCAGACTGGGGGGATGGAACTCACATCCCAGAGCATGCTGACAATGTTGAATTTTACCTGAGCTCTTCACTCCTAGAAAACAGGGATGATTAAAGGAATTCCCTCATTTTTGTGTTCTGGAAAACAGCTTACTGCAAAGAACCATTCTTTCCCGTAAGACTTAGATAAGACTCAGATGACCCCTGTTTAACCAATGACAAAGCTACATACAGACCTTCCAAATTCCCATTCTTTGCCTCATAAATGATGAGCTGAACTGCTTACTCCACTGATCGATTGGAACGCAATGTTAACCAAACTTTGGGTAAGCTTCTTTCCGTCTTCCAAGCCCCTGAACTTTGGCCCACCAACAGCCTGGGCCAGCACTGAGCCCCTCCTGAGAACAGACTGGCCTTAGCATAAAATCTTCTCTGATCTACCATCTGATCATGCTACCCTTTCATTCCATTTTCCCCACACTCAGTTCTTTCCAGCCCTGCTCATGCCTCTGTGCAAAAGACCACCTTTATGTGCCCTGACCCCTGAGACACTTGCAGGTTCCCCCTCTTGCAATAGTCCCTTTCCTCCCTTGTAAACATCTTTGAATAAAAGCCTCTCCTAACTACATCCTGATTTGTTTTCTTTCTTTCTTTCTTTCTTTTTTTTTTTAAAGATTTTTTATTTATTTTTTTTGACAGAGAGAGACATAGCGAGAGCAGGAACACAAGCAGGGGGAGTGGGAGAGGGAGAAGCAGGCTTCCCGCAGAGCAGGGAGCCCGATGTGGGACTCGATCCCAGGACCCTGGGATCATGACCTGAGCCAAAGGCAGACGCTTAACGACTGAGCCACCCAGGCGCCCCTGATTTGTTTTCTATTAGACTTTTTTAAAAGCCAAAATCATGACTCTTCTACAAATATAAAAACACATATCAGAGATTTTATTTACCTAATTCATGAGACAACCAGCAAGAGTTTACCATCAGTTCAAAGAAAAATTCAAAGAACCCAGACATAAAGGCAATCAGGAAAGCTAACAGGAATTTACAAATAGATGCAAAACTGGTCAGTATCCAAGGGCAATAATCAATTGCGCTTCCACCAGACAAAACGAGTTTGTGTCTCTATTGACAAGAATCATTTGTATGCTATCGGTTTTATACAACCTAAAAAGTTGTAAAATAGCTCAAAGATGATGAAAGTCCCAATAACTCAAAAGGGTGCCAGTCTAGAAACCCTTTTTTGCCTATTTCAATGTCTTTCGTAATTTTTCCTGATGCCGCTCTCAGAGCACCCCCAGCACCACTCTCCCACCAGTGAAGTGCACCAGCTGCTCTCAGGTTGCCTGAAGTCCGTCAGCACTGTGATGGCTCCTGGCGACGGTTATTTCAGCTCAAGCACTGCTCATTGGGTGCCGTGTAGTGGAGGTACAGCTATCCAGCCATTCCTGCTACAAATACTATCTACCCTGAGCCAGCACTATGCTATGAGCACTATGGGATCAGGCGGACTGATTCCTGTCCTTTGGAGCCTTACTGTCCAAATGGGGACAGGAAGAATAGTAAATAGACAAATAAAATAATTACAAACTGATAAATGCAATGAAGGAAAGTAGCTGCCAACACAGAGAATCACCAAGAGGGGCTTAGGTAAGTAGAGTGGTCAGGATGGTTGCACTGAAGAGAACATTTCAGCTGAGACTTGAAAAATGAAGAGGAGCCAGCTACTCCAAGGTGGAGGGTGGCAGGAAGCCAGCAGAGCAGCCAACTCTACAGTCTGTGCTCATCCTCTGTGCTTCTAGTGACAGGTCTGCAGCAGCTATAGTTACTGCTTATCCCTGCCCCAGTGCTCAGGAGGCAACAAAGGCCAGGTCTTGCCTTCCCAGTGGTGGTAAAATGGCTGTCTTTGAGTCTAAGCTTCAAAAAATGTCAAGGAGAAGAGAAGGGTCCCTCCCAAATCAGCTTGCCCTCCTTCCTCCTCTGACCCAGTTCCCCTCTGAACTACCCCCATCTGCTAAATGAAGCCTGAAATGTCTTCAACTTGTGAACAACGGTTGAACCCACAAAAAAAGATAAAAGGCTTTTAAAAATGCAAATGAGTGGCAAATGAGAATTAACACATTAGTGTGACTGTGTACAATTATCAGCCTTTTGCTGAACTCATTTGATTACAAAGCTGCAAGCACAGGGTTCTTATAGGCAAGGGGAAAGACCCAAGGGTTGTGTGTGGTGGTGGGGCACCCAAATCAATGTATCATCTGCCTCACGATTTTGTCCAGAGCCTGGGCAATAGTTCATTGCTGTTCCAAAATCCTATCATGCTGCTCCATGACTCTCACCAGGATGCTGGCACCAGAATGGCTGGATTGGGGACCATCTGCCTGAGTTGGGAGTGCTGCAAGTGGATGGGCGCATGGGGACAGACAGCAGAGGGAGGAGAAGGTGGGGGCAGAATCTGGGGCCACTGATCCGGCCAGGAGAGGAAGAAGGAGATGGAGAACAACAGACTCAGAGAGCCCACAGAACCAAAAAGAATGTTGTATCATAGCAACCAAAGGAAATGTTTAAAGAAAGGAAGTGGCCAATTATGTCAATACTGAGGGACTGTTTCTCAAAATGTGTGTGGTTCTGGGAATGCCCACATCAGAATCACTTGGGCCATTATTAAGAATTCAGATTCCCAGGCCTCTGCCACACCTGGTTTGGAATCTCTGGCCCTGCAACCAGGAATTGGCATTTTAATAGGTGCTCAGGGACATTGATGCATGTTCTGGAGTAATGTGTAATACATGGGATGTGGAATCAGAACTGGGTCTGATTCTGGTTCCTTCACTTAAGCTGTTGGGCAAGTTATTTAACTTCTCAGAGCCTAGTTTTTTAAATCTATAAAATAATACCTACTCCATAGGGTTGATATGAGGATAATCTTCACAATGAGATTATATTTATATATACAAGCTATATATTCAGTGCTTAGCACAATGCCTGGAACACAGTCGGAAGTCAATGAATGTAAATTGCTATTGTTACATAATAAAGAAAGGCCATCGGATTTGGGAAGAAGGGTGATTTTCAATTTTCCAGATAGTCTCCATAGAGCAGCTTGGGACATTTCTGGTAATTTGAAAGCAAATACATGGATAAGAAGTAGAAGTAGCAAGTGAAGATCAAGGTCAAGTTCAAAAAAACGTGCAGCAGAAGGAAAGCCATTGGGGTTGGTAGTTAGAACCAGGTAATGTTGGTAAGAGAAAGGTGACTATTGAAAGAGCAGGGATGGGAGGGAGCTTGAAGGACAAAGTAAGGAAAGTTTCAATGGCACAGATATAGGAGGCACTAAAAGAAAACAAGAATAGGAGTCCAGTCTCGGAGAAGATGAGAAGGAGTTTCAGAGGATGGATAGTTGGGTGGGTACGAGTTAGAGAAGCTGAACCATTTCCCCTGACATCAGAGAAAAGAATTACAGCCCGAGTTCGCCAAGTGTGGACCCTGTCCCAGCAGCATCAGTACCACTAGGAATGGGTTAGAAACACAATTTTCCTGCTCCACTGCAGACCTACTCCATCAGAAACTCTGGAGGATGGGGCAATCTTTGCTTTAACGAGCCCCCCAGGCGATTCCAATGTACCCGAAGCTGGAGAACCACTGGATTAGGCAAGAGCTGAAGAGGCAGGGATCTTTGAGACCAAGCTATGTGGTGCCCTGGGCAGGCCATCCACTGAGTGTGGGCACACGGGGAGGCTGAAGGAGCGGAGAAGGAGGCTGGGACAACAGTCCTGGGTGCATGCTAGAGAGTCAGTAAGACCTATGCAGGGGTTTCCAAACTACAAGATGCCATAAACAGGTAAGAATGTTTCTGTCCTACAATAATAACACATCTCAGTTGACCAAAAAAAAAATAATTCAAAAGCAACATGTACTGAGGTATGTATAATATCGAAAAACTAAACACTTAATTGCCCAACATGAGGGGAAGCGTTAACAGAGTCCCAAGGCATTCATTAACGCCTGGTGCAGACTTCGAGGCAATGAGAGAAAACATCTATGATACAATGGGGGGAAAGCCTCCAATAGTGTACATATGTATAATAACGATCATGGTTTTTTGTTTTTTTTTTAAAAAAGCACTTTTGAAGGGATGATTGGAATTTTAAAATAGACTGCCGAAGGCCACCGGGGCCAAGAACATGGCTATTACACTTGCCATGGCAGAAGCAGTGGCCATTGGTAGGGAGAGTTAGTCAGCGAGGGCTTCGGGGTAAGATGAGCTTTAATCTGGGAGTTAACAGCCATATGGGGGTGGGGGGCGGTGCAGGGACCAGGAGCTGGTTTCTGACAGCTGCAGCCACTCAGGGCCAGAGCAGCTAGGACGGAATCAGTTGAGTTTGTTCAGAGTCCTTGAGGCTACCCATGCGTCTGGAGTAGAAGAATGCCGTAGAGAATAACAGCAGATGGTCTTGACAAGCCAGGGCGATGACATTTTTAAAACTCAAACTTGGGATCCAAGGCTGGCTTGGGAGCATAGATGCTATCGGGAGTGTGGGCCAGCATATCTGAATCTGGGCATCCCTGGGAAATGTAAGACCAGGGCAGTCATGGTGGATGAGCATTTCTAGGAGACCATTTACATCTGGAGTCCCCAGTCATTTTATAGATCAGGTAAATGAAGGCAAGGGAAGTTGAAGGACATGCCCAGGATCACACAGCTTGAAAGCTGCAAAGACCAAGGCAAAAGCTAGATCTCCTATTTTATTACCATGCTTCCTGAGCTAAAATAACAAACCTAAGCTGAAAAGTCGAGATGAATGTGACAGGTCACAGAGATTCATGAGAAATCATGGCCCAGGTAGCAACATGGTGAGTGGAGTGTTTGAGGAAGGACAGTGACGTGTGAAGGTAGGGATCGCTGGGGGACCAGCAGCAACCTCTAGGCATGTGGTTAACTAGGGCCTGGACAAATTGCTGGCTATGCCATTAGTAAAGAACCACAAAGAGACACGGCATTCCTCTCTCACTCCACACTGTCCCCAATTTCCTTCCGTCTGTTCCTTAGAACTCATTTCTTTTGCCTTCAAGGCTTTGTGGACACAACTCAGCACAGACGTTAGCCACCCTGTAGATCTTTCTGATATTTTTCGATAGACCATGCTCCCCATCTTCCAGAGCCAGTGCTATACCAACTGATAATTAAAAGGAATCAGACCCACCACAAATTGCAAGTGGCCCTGACCTCGTGGCCTTCTACAAATACTGTGGTATTTAAAGAGAAGGCTGACAGAGCAGAAAGGCACTGGAATGTCTCCCCCCCAAGTCCGGTACTTCCTGTCCCGCTTCCAGCATCTCTGCTCCTCCCTCACGCCTCCAGCTTCCTTCACTGCTATGGGACAACGGGAGGCATCACGCTAACGTTAGGACTGAAAGGACAGGTTCTGGGATAAGCCCTCACAGACTCAGAACACAAGTGGTGAAGGAGAAAACAAGACCAGCCCAGGTCTCTTAAAGCTCTCTCTGCACTACAACCTGTCTTTCCCCCTCCATGAAATGCACCCTGAAATAAAGTTCCAAAATAAAAAAGTTTTTTCAGTATTAATTATATATATAGAATATATAAAATACAAATATATTTATATGAAATATAATTATATATATATTTTTAAGATTTTATTTATTTGAGAGAGAGAGAGAGACAGCACATGAGAGTGGGGAGGGTCAGAGGGAGAAGCAGACGCCCCGCCGAGCAGGGAGCCCGACGCGGGACTCGATCCCAGGACTCCAGGATCATGACCTGAGCCGAAGGCAGCTGCCCAACCAACTGAGATACCCAGGTGCCCAATATAATTATATATTTATATTTAAATATGTAAATATACAAATATATATCATATATATACAGATTAGAGTCAATAGAAGGCAATAAAGTTATGGTAAATGGGGGGGCGCCTGGGTGGCTCAGTCAGTTAAGCATCTGCCTTCAGCCCAGGCCCTGATCCCAGGGTCCTGGGATCGAGCCCCGCATCAGGCTCTCTGCTCAGTGGGGAGTCTGCTTCTCTTTCTCCCTCTGCCACTCCCCCACCCCCCTGCCCCTTGTGCTCCCTGGCTCTATCTATCTCTCTGTCAAATAAATAGAATCTTTAAAAAAAAGTTATGGTAAATGTGGAGAAATTCAAATATCACCTTAAATGCAGTAATTGAACAGCATTCTTTAAATTGAATTACTTTAAGAAAGGAAAAAGAAGAATTTTTTCCTTTAAATTAGATCTGCCATCAGAAGTAACTGGTCTACATGTGCTTCTCCTTGGCGTGTTACTGTTACTTCCCTTGGAACTACATTATGTTATTCCTGGTACTTGTTTCCCTTTCCTTCCATGACCCAGTCTGCTGAAAGGAAAAGATCTTATCTTTGCATGCCTCATGATTCTTTGTATTGTTTTTGGCATGGTGTTTATTCTTCAAAAGGTTTTGGCACGGTGTTTATGTTTTATAAACATTTGTGGAATGACAGCGCATAAAGTAACTCGCAGCCAATATTTTTGCGACTTGTCCCTTCACTATGTAAAGGAGAAAAGTCAAACAGCAAAATGAATGTGCCACATCAACTGGAGAATTTAACAACTTGTCTTTCCAAAGAAAACACCTTAGGAAGCTTTGGGCTCACACATACAATTCTGAAATCCACATCACACAGATGAGTCTGAACAAGTTGAATCAAGTCTTTGGTAACAAATTAAAATTTTGACCATGGCAATTAGGGCAGAATCAAATAAGATGTCAAATGGCATTTAAGCCAATTTCCCTTTCTATAATCAATGAGTTGTTTTGAAGCAAAAAAAAAAAAAATCCTCAGGATTATGTTTACTTACAATATTTTAAGAAAACTGGTTTGTGGGATGCCTGAGTGGCTCAGTCAGTTGAGCTGCTGCCTTCGGCTCAGGTCATGGTCCCAGGGTTCTGGGATCGAGCCCCGCATCGGGCTCCCTGCTCAGTGGGAAGCCTGCTTCTCCCTCTTCCTCTGCTGCTCCCGCTGCTTGTGCTCTCTCTCTCTCTCTCTGACAAATAAATAAATAAAATCTAAAAAGAAAACCGCCTTGCTTGCTTTTCTGTAAAACCAAGAACAGAGTGAGTTCTTAGACTCCTCTCAGATGCTTCAGCTAAAAAGTTAAATGAACACTAGAGCCAATAAAACGAGGAGAAAAATTATGTCAAACACTTGACACCAGCTGCAGCAATTAAGTAAGCACCTGCTTTATGTTTCATCTCCCATCACCCCCCTCCCTGCTTCATTTAGGCTGGTTTCTGGGGGGCTTTTTTTGAGAATAAATGCACCTCAGTGCACAAGCACACAAATGTGCTTTTCCTTTCTTTTTCTTTCTTTCTTTTTTCTTTGACTGTCATTAACTGGGGCAAACTGAGTGGCAGGAAGATCTGGACAAAGGCAGGGTAGTAAAGGTACTTAAATTTCTAAAATCTGGAGTTTTTGAGAATGTTGGGGGCAGATGTAACCATAGCAATCAGCCCTGCTATGAGTGCTGTTGTCTTCTGCTTATACTAAGCAGCCGACTACACCATCCCAGGGAGACCCTGCAGATGAAGATGTAGATTTGATTTCTGGGAGCAAGGTTTCTATTGGCTTAAAAAGCAAGTTTCTCTGCAGAGATTCAGGCTTGAAAAGAGACGCCATCAAGTAGTTCTAGACTGTTATAACAGCGCAGAGCTAGCATGAGCATCAAACCAGATACGAAAGAGGTAATGGTGCTTTGGAAAGTTGAAAAGATTATGCAAATGTGCAGCAGGTATTAATATTAAACATGCTTATTGAAATCCATCGAATAGAAACTAGACAGTTAAGCGTATTCATCCCCTGGAAGTGAATTAGCACTTTTCAGAGCCCTGAGCTACCATTTCCTCCTTCCCCTTTTATCTTCTTTGTGAAAGCTGGCTAATGATGCCTCACTCACCTGGCGATTGGGAGGCTTACAGGAGACTAAGTGATATAATGTATGGGAAGCACCTTGCTCCGTGCCTCCTATATAAAAAAGACACTTAATAAATGTGACTTGATTTCAAGGGGGATATCAGATATATTATCCTGAGAATTCCTCATACCTGCAGCCCACCAATAGACACTTCCCATTAAATTATGTTTCCAAGAAAGAAGAATGGAAAAGTCACCCTCAACAGTATGGAATCAGGGAAGCTAACTGCTTCTCACATGGAAAAAAGAGACATGAAACCAAGACGTTTATGCTCCAGTTCGTGCGTACCAGAGTAGCAACAATTCCTTTCTTCCCATACTGATTATTACCACTCTGTTCTCCAGGGGGAAATGTTAACGCTGGTTAAGAAGTCCCTCTAACACAGCCAGACACCCACAAAAGAGAGATTCTGAGAATGAGACAAGACCTTCGGCTGCAGACCAGCAGCTCCTTGAGATCAGGGACCTCCCTGCTCCATTTCCTGCCACGGACCCAGCGTGACCTGGCGTGACGAGTGCCCAGCATGTCACGAGGCCTCAGGGCACATTCACTGAAGGAGTTCAGCACATCAGAGATGTGAGGAAGAAAATGAGATATCAGATTAGAGGTCTCTGTTTCCACAATTTAATTGGTAGCCTTGCTTCCTTAGCCTTTGGTTCAGAATGAGGCCACATTTGTGTTAGGGCTCAGACCGTAACAATTCATAACTCCGCATGGTAATGGATGGAGCTAGACTTACTGTGGTGTTCATTTCCCAATATGTACAAATATTGAATCATTATGTTGTGCCCTTGGAAGAAATACAATGTCATTAGTCCATTATACTTCGATAAAAGAGAAACATAATGATTCTGAAGTTTCATTCTTGATCAAGGGTCCACCGTACTCTTCTTACTAGTGTGCTCAGCCCATCATTAAGAGCAAGAGCAACCTGTTCATTGTTAATTAGTTATTATGGCCTCCAAGAAGAAGAAGCCAGAAAGTCTGGTCAGTCTACCTAAGGGCTCTGTCATCTGCTGTTGGTACAGATTTACATTGGTACAAAAGAAATGAAGTTGTGTAGAACAAACCTCTATTTTTTTTTTTTTTTTTAGATATTGCTACAGCACCAAGACAGACAGCCACTGACAATCCTAAGAGATTCTGCATCAAACAGATCTGTGCTTCCAGCGTTATATCACTGGCCGGTTTATACACACTCATACACACAGAGCCTATCCTTAGGTATGTCTGTGTGCCTGGGTGGCTGGACCAGCAAGTCCAGCATCAGCCTGACACCATGCTGAGAACCCTTGTCTTGACTGATCTCTCCCCTGGAGAGCCTAGAAACCCTGAGCTTGAGTTCAAGGCGGTAACACTTGAGCAGAACCTTCAAGGATGGGAAGGAGAGGAGCAGATAGGCATCCTAGGAAAGCAAACAGTATCACCAACAGAGCAGTCTTTTGTTTTGTTTTGTTTTTGTTTTCCTTAGGTTTCTAGCAAATTTAATGCACAACACTCAAAACTCAATGGCAAAGGAAAGGTGAATAAAATAAAAATGGGGTCAGGGAAGAGGGCAATGGGTACACACAGGGAGGGGCAAGAAGTGGACAAGTTAGGATCTGGAGCAGGGGGATGCCCTTCTTTGGGCATCACATCTCATCCAACCCATAGTCTTCCTTGGGGGAAGTCCCCACTATCACAACTGATGGCTTGATGAAGACGCCGTACCTGGCCCAGCACTCACAGTAGCGTTTTCCATCACACTATCATCGTTTTCCCCTAGTGACTCATCATGGTGGCGCCAATCTGGTAGCGAGGCTTGAAAACTGTGAGCCCTATGTACATGATGGTGCTGCAGCGGGGGGCTGCCCACGGCCATCTGGGCCTTCTCCTTGGTGAGGAACTGAGTGGTCTCAGCCTCAAGCAACCTTCATGTGTCTGGACACAGAATTCATGCAAGGGTAGGGAGGTAGGAAATGTCATAGGAAGGCAAGGCCGTTTTGGGGATCTACAATTGCAGGGTGGTGGAGTACAGAGGCAACAAGATTTAAAGAAGCATTCATTCTTTCTTTGGAATACAGAGATATCTTGAAAGGTGCTCTTTGTACCACATTTAGACTTGGGGCAAAACCCAGAACCCACCGCCATCACTTCAGTGTCCTGTAGAGCAGTGGTGACCCCAAGGAGGCCTAACAAGCTATGACAGCACATTGGGAATAGCCAGTCTTCCAAATCGTTAAGGTGACATGGCCCTATCACCTAACATGGACTAATTAGCTCTATGAGAGGAATAGATTAAAGGTGTTAAAAGCTCTTGAAAATATACCCAAGTCAGCCTAGAGTAATCAGAGAAATAATCCTGGTCATGAGAGTGGACTCCTCAAAATCTTACCAATCTTGATTGGTAAGGAGTACATTCATTCAACAAATCCTTTCATTGGTCCTCTTCCCTGGCCATAAAATAGATCCACCTAGGGGCCTTAAAAAATTCCCGGGGCACCTGGTGGTTTAGTGGGTTCAGCGTCTGACTTTGACTCAAATCCTGATCTCAGGTCCTGGGACTGAGCCTGATGTCAGGCTCTGTGCTCAGCGGGGAGTCTGCTTCTCCTTCTCCCTCTGCCGCTCCCCTGAATCGTACTCTCTCTCTCTCCCCATGTCTCTCTCTCTCTCTCAAATAAATAAATAAAAATCCTTAAAAAAAATTCCCAATGTCTAGGCCCATACCAGTGATTCCAGACCCATCTGAGCTGAAGGAACAATGAGTGGGAAGGCCTGGAGAACAGGATAAATTTACGGGGATATTTACAGGTCTACATGCCTGGAACACAGAATAGGGAAATGAAGCATCAGGTGACACACTGGGGCCACCACTGTTCAGTGGGACATGGAAATAATGGTGTAGGTTTTAATTCCCTGTCCCCAAGTCTAAAATGTGGTAGATGTTGCTGTAGCCCTATCACAGCAGAGGCTATTTAAAAAGGGAATCTTAAAGAATCTTTGAGAAAGGGTGCCATGGTTATTATGGCACACTATGTAGTCCCCAAATCTTGTCTCCTTTTTCTCCTGGTAAAGGACGATGAGATTGAGTTCTGACCAATGGAATGCGGGCAGAAGTGAAGAAAACCTCGCTTGAGAACCTCCGCATGGGCACTCTCTCCCTTTCCCCTCATCTGCTGCTGGGAGGCAGAGTCCAGTGGAGGACTCCAAGGTCCTGAGGAGGGTGGGCTAGGAGTAAGCAATCAGCCTCTACTGTATTAAGTCACTGAGATTTGGGGAATGTTTGTGATGGCCATTAGCCTACCCTGACTTATACAGTAATCATAGATCAAACAAGTTAATTTCCTTAGAAGCACAATGTCAAGAACAGCAAAGGTTTAGTAAGTAATAGCTATCTATTATTATGTGGTATTTGCCCTGCTTTGGGTACCTAGACTTTCCCTTCCCATTTTTTTTCTAATGTTATTTCTTCCCTTTGATCCAGTGACCAAGGCATATCTGGATGTCTCTCTCTGCTTTGTCTTTACGCCTGATCACAATGTCAATGCAATACTTCTGCCTGGACCTTGCTTCACTAATAGCATTTCCTTGCAAAAAATATGGGGAGAGAGGAGATGCTTCTGTTGACATGCTAATGAGTCAGAAGCATGAGGAAGTCCAATTGGCACCGTTCTCCACAGCTCAGCTCTGCTTTCCCTGCCTTTCCGCGTGAAGGCTACAGGGCCGAGAGTTGAATTCGTTTGAGGACTAACCCAGAGGGGCAGCATTATTGCCTCCACTGGAGAAAACATTCCATAAAAAGTGTTCCTGCTGAGTTTTCACAAACCTTCCAAATTTTAATTAGACACTGGAGACCCAGATGGGCAGCAAAGGAATTTTGACAAATATAAGGAGTTTAAGTTATTGAGGAAGCAAGTGCTCCTACACTAAGGGTAAAATCAATAGTCATGTGACTAGGTAGCCACTTAATCAGCTTGATTTGAGGAGTTCCAGGGGCTCCCCCTGTGGCCCCCAAACATCTCCTCCGTAGCATGTCGGCAATGCCTAAAAAGTGGTTCATAGCAACTTTTCACAATTACATTTCACTTTACAGGATCTCTCTTACTGCTCCCAATTCTCCAGCAAGGTCGGGGTATAAATATGGACCCCATGGCTCCACGAAAGCAAGCGATTTGCACAAGACTGCACAGCTGGAAATAGCAGAATGGGGACTCTTCACGTGTTTGGTGGCTTCAGAGTTCTTCCCACGACACCAAACTGCCTCTGTCATTGTCAAAGCTTCACTTCTTTGGGCTCGGTGCATCTTCTAAGTAACTGATCATTCAAATGAAATCTCACCTGAATCTTAATGCACGAGTGGAGTTGTTCTGGTCAAAGTGTATTTATGGGGAGGAGAGGCAGGGAGAGAGAAAGTTAAGGGAATTCAATGCAAAGTCCAAGAAATACAGTCTAAAAGCCACTAGCTTAAAGCGTCTGTGCCCTATTTTGATACAAATGGCCTTGGAGGAACCACTTAGTGTCATTCATACATTGTATCCTATCAGATAATTTCTTAGTAGCTGAGACAGGGAGATAGAATAGCAAACCCAGGTTGAAGGATCCTGTTGGTGTGTGGCCAGGCGGGAAGGAGAGAAGGAATACAATAAAGGATGAAAACCAACTTTACATTTTGCTTCAGGTTTACTCTGCCTGTGGAGGGAATCAAATTCTGCTGCTGCTAATAGATTGTTGTTCTTTTAGAACATTGATGTTTAAAGCTAATACTTTAAAGTATTCCTTGTATTTTGTCAAGTGCCATGAGAATCAGGATTTTAGGGACCAGGGAGAGTGATAGAAACCAGCCACCCACGCTCTCCAAATTCCTGGGAGCAGGCAGATACAAGAGAGGAGGGTGCAGGCAGCTGGACTGTGATTGGGATTGGTGGGAGAAGAGCCTGGATGGGTCCTGATAAGTTGGGAGAGGCTAACTGAGGGGCTTCCCTCCTACCCTTACTCCCTTCTTCAAGCCTTCCCTCTCTGCTGTACTCAGTTCATGCTGATGGAGCTCTTCGTGGCCCGCACTCCCAGGTGCTGGAGGATTTACAGTTCCTACCAAGAATCCCTTCCTTAATTCTTTTTAAATGCCCCCTTTTCAGGAACAATGGTGTTTCCCACCCTCACTCCTGCAAAAACTTGCCTTTACTGAAAAAGGATCAATTAATTTTCTCATTTTCCTGGGCTCAAATCCTAGCTCTGCGGTTGGCTGGCTCTATGACCTATTTATTGCACCTGTCTAGCTTTAGTTCCCTGACCTGAAAAATGGGCATAAGAACACCTACCTCATAGAGTTGTAATGAGAAATAAATGATAGAATGAAATATATGTAAAAGGTTCTTAGACCAGTGCTCAAAACCCACACAGGGCCCGGTGAAAGAGATCAGAGTATGTCACCGCAAAATATGCCACTTTGGAATAAGGTGGTTTGGAGCTGAAAGGGATTGGTTCTTTGCCCTTTCCCTTCCTGTCTAAATGCAGGGCACACCTTTCCCTTTGTAAATGTAATAAAATTTTCATTTGTGAATGTGCCTACCTCTCCAGTACCAGGAAAAGAACTGCTCTGAGACAATTCTTATCACCTGAGAGGACTCTTATCTACATAATAAACCTTAAGAAACCTTTTTTTTAGATTTTATTTATTTATTTGAGTAGAGAGCCAGAGAGAGAGAGAGAGACAGAGAGAGAGAGAGCAAGCACAAGGTGGGGGAGGGGCAGCAGAAGAGGGAGAAGCAGGCTCCCTGCTGAACAATGTGGGGGGCTTTGGGATCATGACCTGAGCCGAAGGCAGACACTTAACCAACTGAACCCCCCAGGCGCCCCTAAACAACTCTTATTTACCATGTTTCCTAGTCACCTTCTCATAACTTACCCACATTCCAAAAGCCCCAAACCCCTTTCCCTTTGTCTAGCCTCCTCTCCACACAGTGTCACCCCTTGTTAAGGTGATATATGAGGCCCAGATTGTAACACCTTCTTCAGTCATGTTTCTTTGTGAACTCCTGTGCATAAGTATATAATTAAATCCTGTTTTTAAAAAACTCTTGTTAAGCTGCCCTTTGTCAGTTTAATTTGCGGGGCTCAGGCAGGGAATCTAAGAGTAGAAGAGAAAAAATTTTCCTTCCCTACAGAGGCACAAAACCTTTTTCTTCTTGTACTTTTTTCTTGTTTCACATTATACTCTGTGTTCCCTGGTTTACCCTAGAAACCATTTCTCAGAAGCCTTGCCTATTGTGGGGAGAAGTCAGAGGCAAAGGCATGAGGAAGTTTCCCAGATCTTGGGGAGCAGAGAGACTACAGTGGGACACTCTCTACTGGTGCAGCCACCTGACATCCACAGGCAATCTGGGGACCTTGAGGAGGCTGCCAGGATGGACTGAAACAGAAATGGAGCCCTCTGGGTTTAGTTTAAATTTTCCTGACCCCCCAGTTGAGACTCTGTGCTGTTATCGCTGCTCCACCAACCTGCTTGTCCCCTAACAGTCTTCTCCCACCTTGTGCTTCCTCTTATTTAATTCTTGACTCCTCCTCTAGACTATGATGCTCAAAGGCAGGAGCTCTGCGGGTCTTGCCCTGTACTGAATGTCCAGTGCTAGGCTGTGCCTCACATGGAAAACACACATTTGTTGAATGAATGAACTTAGATAACTATGCTGAGTAAGAACTAAGATAAAACTGTTCAAAGTAAAATGAATAAATAAATAAATAAAAATCCAGCATTTACTTAGTTCTAATCTGAGTGGCATGATTACAGTCAAATGCCAGATGATGAACACTCCATTTAAGGAGGGCCTATGTCCATCACAACTCACTTCAATGTTGGTCCAGAAAAGTGACAAAAGGGGAAAGTGGTGTTTTCCTGGAAAAACCTGAACAATCATCTTAGAGTGTTGATGCCGTCCTTTGAAAGCCCCTCTGAGATCTGGCTGCTCTCTGGGGTGGGGAGAGTAGGGAATGCCACCCCTGGACTATGTTTCTTCAGGGTCCTGGGATCTATCCTCAGACTAGATGGAGGGTACCCATCACAGAAGCCTGGGGTTGAGGGTATAGTCTGGGCCAGGAAGGCAGCCGATCCAGGCTGTTCTCCCCCATGGCCAGGCCTGGCTTCTCCACTCACTCATTCTGATGGCTTCAGGAGGGGCACTCTTGATCCGAATAATAATAGCTTGCTATGTGCTAAGCACTTTCTTACCTTATCTCATTTCCTCTTCATAAGGATCCTGTGAGGTGAGTACTGATATCTTCATTTTACAGGTGAGAAAACTGAGGATAAGAAAGTTTAAAATTTTTCCCAAGGTCATGCAGCTAGTAAATGCCAATGCCAGGAGCTGAGCCACAACCATCATGCTATACTGCATCCTACTGGATTGGGATGACCCAAGGGTTCCCCCAGGCTTCCCCTGAGAGCCTCCAGAGCCAGGGCTGGATCAGCCTCAGTTATTTCCATGCCCCAAATGCCATACAGTATACAGACAAGGCCTCAAGAACTGCCCATAATTTCATACACATCAAAAATAAGGAATCACATGATAAACATTTTGGAAACAGACCGAAGTCAGTTTGAAGCCAAACTAAATGGCCTTGGGCAAGTCACTGAACCTCTCGGAGCTTGTGTTTCCTCACCCGCAGGGTGAGGATGCTAATGCCTGGCCTGCAGAGCAGGTGAGATGATCAATTGGTCCAGCAAGTATTGGTTCTTCCAGCTCCCTGGCTCCACCGCTGGGAGCAGTCGAGGCAGTGCCAAGCATGTGGCCAAGAGAGGGGCTGGTGCAGGGGCCTGACACTCCCCTGCTGTCCATGTTTCTCCCTGCTCCAGACCAGCAGGGCACTAATCCTATGGTCATACCCAGTTCCATCATTCCCTTGCCATGTTCCGGGGTTAAATTCCAAGCTTCTGGGATCATCATTCCTATGAAAACTTAATGGGTGTAGTACAGGCCACAAGTCACAGGCAGCAGTGGAAAGCTCTTAGTTCTTCCAGAATGAGAGTACAAAGCCAAACAAAACAAAACAGGGCCTTTCTAAAGGGATAAGGCAAAAGCAACAAGCTTGAAATCCAACATCATGAAGTTCACGTTTCCAAAGCAGAACAGTCTAGTTGCAGGTTTCGTCTTCAATTTCAGAATCTTAAACCAAAATAACCAAACAAAAAAGCACTTAATGGTCTCCTTGAAATGGTGAAGAAGTGTCTCTTTTAAGAAAAAAATGACTGCTAATAACTACTGTGGGAATGATTCAGGCATAAAGTAGAAGAAGAAGAAGAAAGGAGAATAATCATATTTTCAGCTTTGCATTCCAATGAACAAGTCCTCCCTAGGGCAACACCTCTCAGAGGCACTGTTTTCCCTTAGGACCACCCCAAATCATATTTCTGGCTCAGTTATGTTCACCTTGCCCATGACTGAGAATTATGCTTGTTTTATTCACTAACAACCTTCTTTTTTTTTTTTTTGCTATTCAAGTCTAGCCACTTGAAAGGCAGCCTACCAAGGCCTTCCCTGCATTTTTGGTGTTTGGCTCTGAAAAATTCAAATATATTTCTAGAGAAAATGCTAAATAATTAAAATCATACATTACCAAAAATATTCTTGGATCACTTGCTTCTGTACACTATTTTAAAAATTGACCTATAATATTACACCGATTTCCAGCATACAACATAATGATATTCATATATAGTTTTGCAAAACGATCACCACAATTAATCTAATTAACATCTGTCACCATATATAGCCACAAAAGAGGTTTTTTTCTTGTGATGAGAGCTTTTAAGATCTACTCTCCCAGTAACTTTCAAATATGCAATATGGTATTGTTAACTACAGTCAATATACTCAGTAGAGTATGCTTTTGTATTTTGATTTAAACTTCACCATGTGTGGGATGTCTGGGTGGCTGAGTCAGTTAAGCGTCTGCCTTTGGTTCAGGTCATGATCTCGGGATCCTAGGATTGAGCCCCGCATCAGGCTTCATGCTCAGCGGGGAGTCTGCTTCTCCCCCTCCCTCTCCCTCCCCCCCCCCCGCCCCGCTCTGTCCCTTGCTTTCTCTCTCTCTCTCAAATAAATAAAATCTTTTAAAAAAACAAAATAAAATAAACTTTGCCATGTGCATTTTGGTTAACTGTAGTACATGCATCTACTATACACAAAATGAGGAAAACAAAGTCTTTTCAAGCCTCTGTTTTGACAAGGTATTTCTCCTGCCTGAGGAGAGAAGTTTGGAAGTTCTAGAATGTTAGTGTTATGAAGCTGGAGAAACTGAGACCTGAGGAAATGAAATGCCAGTCCATGGCCACACAACACTTCCACAGTTCTTGCCAGAGGATATCTGTCAGTTTGTTTTGGATTCTGTATGTAGAGCATTCAGCTTCCCTGGGCTAATGGGTTATTGATTAATGTTCAGAAAAATGCACAGAGAAGTTTTTTATGTTCCCACTGTGAGAACTTCTTTTATTCCTTTTCAGTGGGAATGCTAAGAGCTTGGGGGCAAGACAATTCTTCATTGTGTGTGGAGGTTCCAAGAGTTTCAGGATGTTGGCATCTCTGGTCCAACGGTTGCAGCCAGGGGGAAGCAGGAGGCTACTAGGCCAATATTTTCACAACTCCTCCAGGCACCCAAATAGCTATTAGTAACTTGCTGTTGTACATTCAAGAACCTGCTCAACATTCTCCCTGCCTTTCCAATAATCTTCTCTCCGGTAGGCTCTCTGGCAGAGGCAGTTCACATGTACAGGATCCTTAGATCTCATCCAGCCCCGGCACTTCCTTTGCAAAGCAGAACCTCGATGTCAAGAGCTACACAGAAGGTCATACAGCTCATCCCAGACAGAACCAGATCTTGGCCCCTTCTCTTTCTACCACGTCCCAGAGACAAACTTCCCATATGCCACAGCTTTTCCAAGGGATCAGCCCCGGGTACATGGCCGGACCAGCACGAGGGCCCAACAGCCCTCACTCCCAGGAGTTCCGCACCCCACAGTTCCTGCCCGCTCTTGTGTGAGTAAGGCGGGGTCACCTTTGTTCCAGGAAACCACTCTGCAGCAAGGAGACAGTGCTGTGGCGTGAGGAAGAGTGCGGAATGTCTCTGTTTTAAGCCAGGTGGACCTCTTAGCTTGGGCAAGCTGCCTGGCCTCTGCGCCTCAGTTTCCTCATTTATAAATCGGGAGTGAAGAGTAGCCAAACTGTGTTCCAGTTAAATGGGGTAACGTCTCCAAGGCACCTACACCAGTCCTCAGCACACTGTAAGCACATGCTAAGTGTTGTCAGCAGCAGCAGCACCAACATCATCGTCATCATCAGTTACATCAGTTTTCCTCCCCTGAAACTTGAACTGAGGAAGGACAGCAGGGCCCGTTCAAGTTCTCCCACCAGCATGAGCCAGAGGGTCTCCTTCTTTGGGGCTGCAAGCAAGAGTCCCCAGTCCATGCCAAATTCACTTTCTACTCAACATGGAAGACGGTTATGAACATGTATAAATTCAGTATACTTAACTGCATTAATAAAAATTAAACAAAACAAAGTTTATTTTTTAAAAGTAAAAGAAAATACCAGGCCACACATCTGAACTATATTTTCTCCTTTACAAGGGCCATTTTAGCTGTTTCTCCTAGGTAATGGTCATTCAGCCAAAGGCATAGAAAGATACATAAATTGCAGGTCCTGCCTTCAAAGAGGCTTTTTAAAGCCGTAGGACTTGCTGCCTTTCATCCCATTCACCTGGGCTTCACTCTGCGATGGGCTTGGAATCTCGGTAAACTAAAGAACGCCAGAGCCTAAATTCCACTGGATTCGCTGACCCTCCTGTTCCCTTCCTCACAGACCAGCACTCCTAATCGGGTGGTTCCCCAGGCTCCCACATTGTTCTTAGTTCTCTTAGAGCCCCGTCAGTTGCTTCCTACAGAAGAGCGGTTGGAAGGGTGTATTAAACATGTCTTCTTATTTTCTATATTCTGATGGTTTGACATCTGGGACCTTCCTAACCCTGGAGGGACTGCCCCTGCCAGAGTTAACCGATTCCTAGAGATAGTAAATGACTCATCTGTGAGAATATCTGTCATATGCAAACCAACCAAGGCAGAGTCCATCTCCCAACCATCTCCTCTACTGGGCTCTCCTCCTCTGAGCCACTGTCCACCTGCTCTAGTCATCCCAGAAGCAGGTACCCCATAATTAGGGACAGCTCTTATGTCCCAAAGCTCACTGCGATTATTCAAACAAGCACAATAAAGGCTCTTGTCTACATTTTCCCTTCACACCTTCTGCCTCCTGACTGTCCCTAGTGCTTCTTCATGTGGCCTCCCTGCATGGCCTGCCCAGCCTCCTGTTTCACACTCCAGGGCGAGTACAGCAACTTCTTCCTTCGTGACAGTCATTTCCATGTCTGCCTGTCATACCATATACCTGATTGAAACGAATCTTGGCTACCTTTACAATAAAGGGAAATAAAACGGGAAAGAATGAGAGATAAAATCAGTTGGGGGAGGGGTGCCTGGGTGGCTCAGTCGGTTCAGCGTTTAAGAGTCTGACTTCAGCTTAGGTCAGGATCTCAGGGTCCTGAGAGCAAGCTGCCTGCTCAGCAGGGAGCCTGCTTCTCCCTCTCCCACTGCCCCTCCCCCAGCTTGTGCTCTCTCTTTCTATCTCTCAAATAAATAAAGTAAATCTTAAAAAAAAAAAAAAAGAGCCAGTTGGGGAGGGAGGGTTGAATTCAGTTTAGTAAACATGACTAGAACAGCATAAGAAGAACCCCTCATACTTGTAAAAGACTAGAGTTGATAAAATGCTTTCATAGACATGATTTCATCCAGCCTTTGGCAAAAGCCTGTAAGGTCAACATTAATTTCATTTCACACAAAGATATTGAGACAGAGGCTAAGGGATTGACTATGATCCCACAGCCAGTAGGTGGCAATGTCAGAATTTGAACTCAGATCTGTCCATTTTTACAATTCTACTGCTGCCTCCCAAAGAAGCAGAGAGAGAATTAAGAATGGAGAGTGAACTGTCTACCATCTTATAATCTAGGTATTCATTCCGTTTGCTGAAGACAGAGACTTATGTGTCTTTGCATTCCCCAATGCCTCATGCATAACAGAGTATTCAGAAGTACATGTTGAACCAATGAATGAAGAGCAATTGAAGGGGGCAGGTAAACAGTTCCAAGCGCCTTAGGAACACACCGACCCTCTCTCTTGTCACACCAATATTGCATTGTTGCCTTATCTGTAAGATGGGGTAATAATAGTACTTATGCAAATCTGTTGAGAAGAATTAATATATAATTCAAATATATATAATACAATTATATAGAATATTATATGAGTTACATGTATATTATATATTTTAAATATGTAGTATTTGTTGTTGAGAATTAATATCAGAAAAATGTTTTATCCATATGCCTGGCATATAATCAGTAGTCAATGTGCAAGAGTTAGTACCTCTGATTCTTCTGCTCTTGGCTGGGCACTCTGGGCCTTTGCTGCTGGGCTGTGGGTGCAGTATTAATAGCTTCTGGTCAAAGTTCCCTCCTTAGCCATCCTTTTTGTCAACTGGCTAGTATGTCCCTGCTTTCTATCTAACTCCTGTTTTTCCTCCTTTGACAAAGGAGAGAGGCTGTGTTCTAGCTCCATGTCCCTACAGCACTTTCACCATTAAATCAACAGGTATGTACTGAGCATTGTTTCATGTTTCCTGTTGCTGCATTAACCAACCACCCAAAACTTACTGGCTTAAAATCATTTTATTTGCTCACAGCTCTTTGATCTGGTCTGAGCTCAGCTGGGAGTTCCTGCTGTTGGTCTTGCCCGTGGTCACTCTTGCGGCTGCATTCATCTGGTAGGTCCGGCTGGAGCTGAACTCAGCCTGGGTGCTGGGGTGGCTGGGTCTCTCTCTCTACGGAGACTCAGGATTTCTAACTCTATGTGGCCTCTTCACAAGGAGCCTGACTACTGACATGGCACCTTAGGGCTCCTAAGAGTATAGAAGCAGAAGCTGCCGGTTCTTAAAACTCTGGCCAGGAACTGGCCTCATACCACTTGGGCACATTTTGTTGGTTAAAGAGGGCCAGTCCGGCTCCCAGGGGAGAGGGCGCAAGGGCATGAGTACTAGGAGGCCTGGTTCATTGAGGGCCATTAATGGAACAGACTACGGAAAGCACATTCTCTGTGCCTACCACTTCGCTAGGATCATTGGTGAAAACATCAGACCAAGTTCCCGTCTCCATGGAGCCTCCATCCCAGGGCGGTGGTTATCAAAACTTGACAGTGCACCAGAATCACTGGGAAGCTTGGTGAAAACACAAATTGCTAGGCCCTCCCCGCCGAGTTTCTGTTCCCAATTGTCTGGGGTGGGGTGGGGCAAGTTCCCAGGTAACAGCTGGTCTGGGAACACTTCGAGAACCACCGTTCTGGGGTTCAGTTCTTTCACCAGAATACATCCCCGGAGATGTTACTTCAGTTGGTCTGGGGTAAGGTAATTTTTAAAAACATTTCCCTGGTGATCCTAATGTGCAGCCAGGATTGAAAACTGCTGCTTGAGAGACTATTCTGTCTCCCTCTCTTTTTTCAGACAAGTTTCCTTGAGCTAGTCACAATTTGGTTTATCTTTATGACCCCACCTGAGTATTTCTCTTCTTCAAAACAAGGGTTCTCAAATTTTGAGGCACTTTAGAGTTTCATGTGACATTTAAAAGGCTTAATGTCCAGGTCATACTCCAGATCAATTAAATCAGAACCTCTAGGGATGTGACCCCTGCATTAAGTATTTTTAGAAATTCTCCAAGTGATTGCAAAGTGCAAGAAAGTTTGAGAATAGTGATATTATCACGGTACACATTTCTCAGTTAAAAAATGGTCTTCCCCATAGTAATTTTCAGTGCCTTCCTTTGAACACTAAAATGCAGAGGATATTTTAAACTAGAATTTTACCTTCTCCTCTGTCTACTCCCACTTACATATGCATTCATGCCTCAATTACATAATCATCCTTTAGGGAGACCAGATTTTGCCACATTTGCCCTTAAAAATTTTTTTACCCAGGACTGCGAGGAACTTTTGGTGAGGAAGGGGTTAAGATGATAGCCCAGTTGCATGCTGGGAATTGTAGTTCTAGAGCAGCACCTCACCAGTGAGGCACTATGGGCCTCCAAAGCAGCACCCAGGATCCCGCATCCCACTGATCCTTCAGGGAGGCAGTGTCCAGTGGTGGCTAACACCGTGGGCATCAGACTCAGATGCCTGGGTTAGATCCCAGTGCCGCTCCTCACCAGCTGCTGGACCCTGGGCACACTACTTCATCTCCTGGCCCTAAGTTTTCTTTTCTGTAAGTGGAGAGGAAATAACAACAGCAACAACAATAATAATAAATATCTAGCCCATTGGATTGTTATGAGGATTAAATGAATTAATTACATAAAGGGCTTAGAACAGCTGATGGCACAAAATACGCATTCTGTAAGTGTCAGCTTTATTCCTATTGCCTTGCAACTCCTCTCGGCCAAAGTTGGACCATAGGAGTAAAAAATGCCCCAATTCCATAGTCAGGACATAAGGGTTCATCTGTCTTTTGAGAAATTACCCATATCTGTTTGTATAAATTATCCTTTGGGTCATTCTCTTAAAAATCATGAGGTTGGTTGGTTGGGGTGATAGGCTGGGGACAAGGGATATGATATTAGCTAAAAAATGCTGGCACACATACCATCCCCTAGTGAGTGTCCCTCGATTTTGCCTGCCCAGCCGTCCTCTTTGCTCCTGGTAGTAACACCAAAGTTTCCTTTGGGGTGCCACACCCCTTCCACCACCTCCACTCTTGGTGGGATTGCTGCCAAGGTGTCGTGCTTTCCCGTGGCAAATGGATGGGTACCTGACCCCAGCTCAGCCCACCAGGCTCTCTCCTCTGGGGAGGAACATGGGGACAAGAACTGGTTGGAGCAGGTTCACCTGAGGTCCTTGTCCCTCACCTCCTGCTGCCTAGATCCCCGAGCTCCCACAAGTTTCTCCTTTCTGAAACCTGCTTGGACAGACCGTCCTTGGATTCTGCGAGTCACAATATCACCATGGCAATGAGGGCCTTTTATGCTACGATTGGCAGAATCAATGTCTGACACTTTCTACCAAAGAGTCCTAAGTGACACCCTCTTTCTAAGTAATCTTTAAAATTTGGTCCTCGGTGTACCTAAGTGGCTCAGTCGGTTAAGCGTCTGCCTTCAGCTCATGTCGTGATCCCAGGGTCCTGGGATTGAGTCCATATCAGGCTCCTTGCTCAGTGGGGAGCCTGCTTCTCCCTTTCCCCCCCTGCTCATGCTCTCTCTCTCTTGCTATCTCTCTTTCAAATAAATAAGTGAAATCTTAAAAAAAAAAAAAAAAGGTAAAATCTGGTCCTCTGCTCACCGGCCTTGCCCACTTCCCATCTAATTTCTGGCAGAACTATCAGTAGCTGAATGCTTTCTTTGTGACATGCCTTCCACATGCATTATCACTAATCCTAATATCAACAATGTAAAGATGGTATTACTGCTACTTTATCAATGTAGAAAATGAGGTACAGAGTAGCTAAGCAACCTGCCCAAGTTCACACAGCTAGTAAATAACAGAAATGATATTCAAACCAGTCTACTTACTGCCCTCAATCAGTAAGTGAATTTTTTTGATATTGAGATCAACATTTCTCTGCCATTTCACAGACTCCTGGGGTGGGTGAAGATCTTTTGCATCCTCTAATGAAGCATTTTCTTTTTCTTTCTTTCTTTTTTTTTTTTTTTTGGTCATAGACTGATTGTAAGAAACATTTTACATCACAACCGTACACACACACACACACACACACAGAAGAACTGACACCCGTTTGCATGTGTGAGTGTTTGTAAAAGGGAGGCAGGGCCAAGCTGGACCTTTTGAGGCTCATAATAATGATTTGTTTACTTGCATAATGCGTGTTTCCTAGGCCACGCCAGCCTGAGGGGAGAGCTGGGATCAGAACCAGCACAGGCTGTTCCTCTCTCCCTCTGCTTTCATCAGCTCTCCCAGAATCTCCGGCCCCTCCACCAAGCCCCTGTCCCGGTTCTGAGGATGCCCAGAGAACATCACACATGTGCTCCCGAACACACGCCAGGGCCTGTTTCCCTTCTCTTGTGCTCTGGCTCCCTGCTGGGATCATTTGCCTACTCCTCGGTGTGGCCGTCACTGCTGCCAGGCCACTAATGTTGAGCTGCTCCTGGTGGAAAACCCAGTGGCTTTGGTGACGTGTGAGTCACGGGCTCGGATGGGGACGCTGTTATAATTCCATGGCAGTTCCGGTGCCGCAGCGCTGGGCGCAGTTCCTCACAGCACCCACGTGCAAGGCCATGATGCCCACTAACCTAGAAAGCACCCCCTTTGTTCCAAGGACTCAAATGTAGATTCTTCTTACCCCTTCTAACTTACGCGTGTTCAAGGGCAGCAGGCTGAAAACAATCTCCGTTTTGTGTTCATCACCAAAACCACCTTCTTTTTCTCCAGCTCTGGACCCTGTCCTTGGACTGGGCTTGGATGTTCTTACTCTCACCCAGACTGGTGAGTTCGTTCTTTCCCAGGAGGATCCTTGGTTGCTTTATGCAAATAGACTCTTGGCAAGGCCACAGTCTGTCATCCTGCCCAGAAGTGCCTGCTTCCTAGAGCGAATACAGACTTAGGATAAACCCATTTTTATTTGAGAGCTTGGCTTCCCAGGTCTTGGGAGTCACATGTTCAGAGTTCAAGTTTTGTTGCAGCAATGATGAGGAGGATGATAACAAATCTTCCCCATGTACCAGACCCCATGCTAAACACTTTAGATACATTTAATTCTGTCAACAATTCCATGTGATATGTATTACTATTATCCTCATGATAAAGAAGAGAAAACTATGGCTTAGAAAGGTTATGTTGTAGCCTGTGGTCATAGGCTGGCAAAGTGCAAAGCCAGCCTGGGACCCACTGGGCTTCTACAGCTGGGCCTGAGCATCCAGCCTTCCTCAGTCAAGCCTCCCAGTACCCCCTGCGCCTCCTTCCAGCTCTGTTTTCATTCTTTCTAAGCCACTCTCCCAAGGGCCCCCACCGTAATGCACAGGTGGGTTATCAAACCTTATCTAAAGGTGTCCAACTTGGTGGAAACCCCTAAGCTTTCACCCTCCCGATTCCCACATCCTCTCTGTGCCCTACCAGGGCTTCCCGGAGGAGGAGGCGGAGGAGTTGTGGGGAAGTCTCATCAGCAGTAAGAGTCCCCTCTCCAGGCCCTTCAAGTCTTCAGTATGGCAAACTGCTCTTCCTAGCCCCCTCCTCAGATCCAATTCTGGAGTCAGGCGGTTTCTCTTCCCTTAAAAGTCCATCAGCATTCCACATTACATGGTTATAATTTTGCCTGATCTTAGTGGGTTAGTGGGTGTTTTAATTGAATAGGGAATTCAAGTTTGGGCTTTAAATGCCATAGAAAGAGAAAAAGTTACTGTCTTTTCAGAATGCCCATTGTAATTTGTCTTTAGAGTGCACCCCCACCCCCCATGGTCCTTTTTCCACTGGAACTGACACACTGAACCACCAGATAAATACAGCTGCAAAGTGAAGTTATGGGTATGATTTCTTTCCCTCATTCATTTGCCCTTCTGGCTTTGTCCAGTCAAAAATGAAAGACTGCCCACCCTTTCTCTGACCGTGTCTACAGAGTACAAACCCAAGGACTGATCAAACAATCTTGATAATTTGATACATTTGAAAGTGAAACATAGGGAGTGAATTATCCTGTTTAACCACACTGATCAGTTTCACCAAGTCTCTGTGAGAATGTCACCCCACACAGAGTGATAGGTCTGTTCCCTGCCATCTGTATGACCTCTCAGGAACACAGTTACCCCACCTATAACATTTTTGGGGTTGGATCTGAGAACTCTGAGGTCCCCGAAGGTTCTCGGGGTCTTTATTTTATAATTACAAAATGCATCATTTACAAGTCAGATAAGTTAGGGGATGGGTGGTTAGAATAAAAAACGTCCTCTATAAAATTTTTACTACATAATTATTTTATGGAGCCAGTTGCCACTGTGCGCTTGAAACAGGATTCAATTTACAGAAATCTGGCTTGCAGCCAACTTTTAAGTGACACTTTTACCATTTCAAGTGGGGCTTGCCCATGGGTCACAGTTTCTAAAAACACTATCATATACTCCCTCCCTCCATAGAGACTTTGACAGTGAAACATTAGTAGAATCTATTCTAAAATCATTACTTCTCTTGGATTGAGGTTTTTTTCCTCTTCTGTAAAAATACAACATATTTATATGCCCTCAAGAGTTGGTTTAATGATCATAATCTACTGGTCCTTTTGAAGCACAAACCAGATGATATCACTCCTTGCCTAAAACACTGCAGAGGTGTTCGCTGTTCTCAGGGTCGAGGCCAGGCCCTTGTGTCTATTTGCCCCACCTGGAATGCTCCTGCTCTCTCTTTCACTCCCCCTTACCTGGGAACTCAGCTCAATCATTACTTCTTCAGGGAATTGTCCTCTGACCCCCTTGATGAGATCAAATTCCTCTATTATAACTCTGAGATGTGATGTGAAGTTTCTTTGGATGAGCGTGGTCTGGTCATGAATAGCCTTTACGCCCCATTGTTGCTCTAGGTGTACTGTTTGCCCAGCATGTGCACAACGCTGTCCAGGCACTGGATTCACTGCAGGGTCTCTGCCCTCATGAAGCTTAGAGTCTTCTGAGTGAACAGACAGTAATCAAATACAAGAATGAACATGCCTGCCACTTCCCCCCTCCTCCCACCTCCAGAGCTTACAGAGATTAAACAAGTGATTGCAGTGAGTGTGGGGCATGTGATGGGAGGGAAGGGGTAGACCGCCAATGCATCAAGCTCCAGTGGAGGATGAGTTTGGTCATAATCACACATTTGTTCAAATTGTCCTTTTACTGCTTTCAGTCTAAGAAGGTGAGCGGGAGAAAGGACTGTAGACTGACATCCCCTGGCCAGCTGGGCCAGCTCCAGGGTGGCCGACTTCAGTGTGGTAAGAGGACCCAGGGTCTATTCTCCTCCTTGTCCTCCAAGGCAAGGGTCTTCCCACCCTCTTGGACTACACCTCCCTGCCCCAATGTCCCAATGTCAAGGCCTGTTTTTTTTCTTTAAATAAATTTCCTATTCCAAGGGTATGCTCTCTTTCCCATCAACTATGACAGTGACGTGGCCTACCATTTTGATGTAACGTTCGTGATATTTATGGAACACCTCTGCTACCATCCCCATTTCACAGACAGGGAAACAGATGCAGGGATAAGGCCAGCTAGTTTGTGGCAGATCTGGGACCTCAAAGCCAGGGCTCCGGCTCTTAATCCAGTGCTTTCCCCACCCTGTCTGAGCCTCCAGGGCTAAAGCAGGTCCTTTACAGGGACCCCGAGAAGCCAAAGTTGGCAGCCTCCTGCTGGCAGGGCACTCCCTCAAGCTTCTGGTCCTATAGCTAACGAAGGGAGTGTGAGAAATGAGGAGGGTGGATTATGCACGGGGGCAGTCTACACTCTTGTTTCCTCCCTCATCATGGAAGGAGGGGATGGCTTACACATGGGGGAGGGGGGCCCATTATGAGAGGCAAGAATTCATAAGAGTTGATAAGTGTCAGAAAAGTATTTACTCACATTCATTCCCTCAAAGTCACATTCTCCATGTGTTCCTATTTGTCTTTCAACGATGGCATCAGTCAGGTGGATTCAGCCAGCCATACCAAGGTTTTAGCCAAATGCTGCGGAGGGAGAGAGTTTCATTTAACTTCATTTTTCCAGCCAGGGCTGGCTCCGAAGCAAGTTTTTCTGACTCGGTCGTTTGCTACATGCACAGCAAATTCCCAGAGGTTTCTGAGACTGCCGAGATCTGACACAAGATGACTGCTCCCACCCACCCGCCCACCCACCCACTAATAAGACATAAAGCCATCCTATTTTTGGTAGCAATTAAAGGGCCTCCCGGTGCAAGCAGAACGCTGTTTATTTTCTGTTACATCACTTCACTTTGCCTTCGAAGGCTGGTCTGTGCTCAGTGTTCTCTTGGTGATGCAAGTCGGCTCTCTCCTCCAGCAGTTGGGTCCCTCCCATCGTACAGCACCTCACAGGTCTCTTCCCCGAGCAGTGCGCTGCTGGAGCGAAGAGCAGCTCACGAATCAGCTGCAGGTCCCCGTTTTGAAAAGCAGAGACACAGAAGCAGAGGAAAAGGGTGGACTCTTGTGTGACCTGGTCTCAGAGCAAGACAATCACCAGCTGAATTCCAGAAGCCCTGTTCATGTTTGGGGATATTTTTTCGACTGCATGGAATCAGAGAGAAGCCAGAGGATGGGAAATGCCTGCATCCCCCTGAAAAGAATTGCTTATTTCCTATGTCTCTTATCTGCGCTTTTGCTGACTGAGGGGAAGAAACCGGCGAAGCCAAAATGCCCTGCCGTGTGTACTTGTACCAAAGATAATGCTTTATGTGAGAATGCCAGATCCATTCCACGCACCGTTCCTCCTGATGTTATCTCATTGTAAGGCCCGTAAGCATTTTGATATCTAATTTACGATTTAAAAATTCCAGCCGATGTATTTGGGGCTTTGTATGTATCGGTAGGAGGGCATGGAGAGAGAAATTCCTCTTGCGTGCTTGGCCATTTGACAGTGCTAACATTTTGCTGCATATAGAAATTTTGATTTTGATTAAGCTGCTATGGAACATGCTTAGATACTCCCTACCCCTGAACATTATTATGAGAAACCTGTAGCCGATTCATCTCTCCTACTCCATCTGGGAAGGAACAGTATGGTACTTCATAAAATAGTGTCAAAATAGTGCCTGTTTTGCTAAACCGGATTAACATAAGGTTTGTTCTGTGTGTGTGTGTGTCTCTTTGTGTATGTCTGTTTGTTTTTTGTTTGTTTTCTTTCAGATCCTTTGTGAGATCTGGTTTTACTGAAATCTCAGAAGGGAGTTTTTTATTCACACCATCGCTGCAGCTCTTGTGAGAAATATTTATATCATGACTATTTTTAATATAGCATATATTTGGATGAGCCCTCTAGTAAAACGATCTCAATATTAATTTTGTCAAATGTGATTGCATTTCTGGAAAGAAAAAGACTATCAGTAAAGTCAGAGGTAGCTGGGTTTGTTTGCGACTTGACACAGGCAGTGCAGGTTGATTCTTGCAATGGTAAATTTGCTAACCTGTAATGCTGTCTACTTTAATGGCTATTTATGAAGTTGTTGGAATGTTTGCAACAATGCTCCCAATTCCATGCCACTATTTTACTTTCATTTTTGACTTGGGAACTTTGCTTATTTTGCCCTGTAGTTTTTGAATTAGTCGATACTGAACCCTGCATAACATATGCGCTCAAGATGTTGTCTCCCGGGGATCTGGGGCAGGCTGCTACTCTGTATGATTTACCATGTGGGGAAAAACAAATCCGGGTTCTTTCTAGGTAACTCCTTAATATATTAACTCTCATGAGATTGTTTTCTAATCTCCCGTCATTTATAACTAGTCACCTTACAAGGAGGCAAAGAAAATATTAATATAGGATGGTGCAAAGGATTAGTCTTTGCTGTGTGTTTTGAGTTAGCCACGAGGGAACCACATATTCCAGCTATGTCTCAAAATAGTCAAAAAACAATATTTGACTAAGAAATCAGATTTCCCCACAGGCACAATATCACATGCATAATTTGTTCTGACGTGTAATGTTTGGCCATTGGAGTGCTAGTTCTTAGAGCAGGACCACATGAGGGTCAAGAGGTCTCCCCAGACTCAGGTGTCAGGTGACAGATTGGAGTTGTAGTGACATGGGTCCAGGAGGAAATTAGCCAATTGTCGATCAACTGAGTTTTTGTTATCTGAACTGCATGATTCAGGACCCAAGTTTTTTGCTTGCTTGATTTTTGGTTTTTGGGTGGGTGGGTTTTTGTTTTTTGTTTTTTGGGTTTTTTTGCCTTAATTGGCCATTTTGGCTGTTTGAGGTTATATATACGGAGACAAACAGCATGATTTGAAATTGGAGAGACCTGTGTAAATCTAACCCCACTACTCACTAGAAACTAGACATGGAATCTTGTGCAAATGACTAAATCTCTCTGAGCCTCAGTCTCCTCATCTGTAAAATGGAGGTGATGATACACTGAAGGATTGTTATCAGAGATAAATAAGATTTAAGTAGATAAAATGCTTGGCATCAGGTATGACAAATGGTTACAAGTTTTATGAACGGTAGGGCTTTTAATTTTTTACATAAAGCTAAAAAGCTAAAAAAAAAATCTATAAATTAAACCTGTTAATCTGTTGTTTTATCTATATGAAATTCCAAAACTGGTTTGACTATTTCATTGAATTCACAAACCTGATCAGGTATTTGGACATTATATAACAATGTTGGCTAATGTCTTTCTACTAGTTAATGTCTTGGATTGATATGCAATTGAGTAGAATATGCTTAAGGGATTTATCTGACTGATGGCTAGTGGTATGATTAGGGGAAGGGTTAGCACATCAAACAAATCCAAAAAAGAGTCTTTAGCACATAGAGAGGCAAAGTCTCCAATGCTGGGATCCTTCCGCAGCATAAGAATTGGTTGTATCTGAAAAAGTGGTAATTGTGCTTATGTTGTCCACTTGTTAAATAAATAAATGGCTCATCTAAAAAGCATCCTTTTCAGGAGCTAAGGCACCTCTTCCCCCCCCAAGGATAGTTGAATAGATGAGTCCTTAAAATTCAAGGAGAAGCATCAGTCAACACATACTAATATTCCAACATTAAATAGACGTTAGCTGTAATATAGAAAACCTGGATTGAGCAACCCGATCAGTTAGAACATGTCTACTTTGATTTTTTGTGTTTTGTTTTTTTTTTTAACCGGTGGACCAACCTCACAAGCACAGATGCTGGACAGTGGTATAGGAATAGTTACCGGCTGCTGCAGGGTAATGTGATTACACGTATTTAGAATCACAGAGGGAAGCCAAGGAACTGGTTTTTAAATAGCCCACACCGAGTGTGTGCCATGCCCCTGTGTCCCATGCTCTGAGTTCCTAAAGAACATTCCAGCCCTTATTTCTAAAAGCAGTTCAGGTTTCAGAAATAACAAAAGGGCGAGTAATTCTTGCCCTATATGTCCTTACTTAACTCACATTGGCTAACTTCAACATGCAGATTTGTGCCAGAACAGAACTTATGCAAAAGTGTCAGGTGTCAAAGTTTGTCTCTGATCTCAGCACCCTGTTTCCTAAAGATTTTGCTCCCGATTCTTCTTGCCCAATTTCTTTGCTTCCTCCTTCTCCTCAGGAAAGGGTCTAATAAGCTCATTTTCACTGAGGAGGAAATAAATCATAAGGCTCCAAATAGGGATTGTGCCATAATCATAATATTAATGGAAATAGATGGTTCACAGATTAAAAGAGTTCTTCTGTGGGGCATGGCCACCCAGTGCCCTGAAAACCCCACGTGGGCTGCCAGTCCCCCCCCGGAACACGAAGACGAAGGGGCCTGAATTTGCCTTTGCATGACTTTGGCCATCAGACGAGGCCTGGATCACACCAGCCATGGCTTATGCTTTGCAATGAATTCTAACAGCATTTGTGACCGTGGATTACCAAACTGACCTGTCCTATCCTGTGAAGAGAGAAACTTCAGACTCGATTCTGCTTGATTGATGTGCAAAGGCAGTTGGTTTCTTGCTCTGTTGTTGAAAAAAGGAAAAGAAATGACCCATTCCCATGATCCATGCTAACAATCTGATAATTTTGTTATGGCCCCAGATGCTTTTTCAGACCTTCTGCAGAAGCATGATGAGAAGTACTTTTTGAAATGTCAGCCTGGGGTACTGAGGAGAATAGACACAGTGCCCTCCTTAAGTTACATACAGTGTTTTGGGAGAAAAGACAATGTGTGTTGGAGAGCAAGAACAACAAAAGCGCACACTTTGTAGAGAGGAGAGAAAGAATAGAATTATATAATAAAAATTCATCAAAAACGTTATACAAAACAGTTTAAAAATGTCTTATTTCTGGTTTTAAACAGCCACAATAACAAAACTTTGCCCAAGCAAATGTGATTTCATTCATGTTTTCCATAGAGCCAGTTGTGAAACATAACCAATGAGAAAGATTATTCATTTGGGTTTGCTCTTAGGGGTGGGGAACAGTGCTTGTAGCAAATGCAATTTACAGAAATGTGTTTTCACACATTAAAGCCCTCTTCTTCTCAACTACAGACTGAAATCCCCAATGATAAAGGCTCATTGAGGAAGTAAAATTCTAACTGAAGAATATAAAATGTGGCAACATTGCCATTTGTTTATAAAATTTTTAATAAACTAAATCCCTCCAACTCTTGCGAGAGTTCTCTTTGCAGGGAGCAAATTACAAGGTTGGTTTTAGTATCATGCTAAAAAAAAATCCATGTATATAAGAATTCAATGTGGTCAGAAAAAATTCTATTTATTCCAGTGAGATTTGGTCTTGTTTGAAGCAATAGAATTGATCCCTCTGGGGGGAAATAAATATCACTATTTCTTTTATTAATCCACAATAAGCACACAAGTACATAGCCCATAAGAAGTAAAAAAATTAAAAAAGGAAAAAGCAATACCATGAGCAAGATAAATAATACATCCAACTTATTAAGGTTTTATCATTTAGTACTTCAAAATACTATTTGCCCACAAGAAAATATCCATGGCCTATCTCACCTCTGCAGTTATCAGCCCCTTCTTCTATTTCTCCTTATGTTACAAGCATAAGAAAAATGTAGCACTCTTTAATGACTACTCAAGCTAGACCTATAAGCTAAGGGGGCTTCTCAAAGAATTATTAGATGGTAATGGATAAGCATGCTTTGGTTTGTGGCCAGCTGATGCCCCCCCGCAATAGACCAAGAAGTAAAAATTTCAGTCAGCAAGTAGGTTGTGTTGTCTACAATTTGCCTCATGACCCATAGCTCTGATTTTCAACTTTTTAATTACTTAATTGTTGTGACTGCAAAGTAACCTTGTATAACCAATGTTTTCTCTGAAAGTATATTTCATCCCCTCAATTATTCAAGCAAGAAACTTATGAGTTACCGGCCCCTCCTCCTTCACTGTTTTCCAACCAGACAAGTCCTCTCTCAAACAGGATGAGAACCTGCCACCTCCTCTTCAACCCAAGGCCATGGCCCTAACTGAAGCTGCCATCAGGGGTTCACGAGCTGCTGCGGGAGCCTCTGCATTGGGTGCCCCTGCTATCCACCTCCATTAGTGTTACTTTCCAGAAACACAGATCTCATCATGTCACCCTTGTGCTTGGACATTTTTAATGGTTTCCCGGAAACAGAGAAAGTCTGAACACCTGAGTTGGTCTTAATAGAATGTGGCTATTTGTCCAGGGTCATCTCATAATATTGACACCACACGTGCACACAAACACTCCCCAAGCTCCGTCCATTAACAAACTGAAGTACCTTATTCCCTGACCTCTGTTCTCTCAAACTCTATAGACTTTTTGGATATCTCTAGTTCTTCCTGTCATTTACTAGAGCTATCTGTGCTTCTATCTGCCTCATGTCTCTGGACATCGTGGAGGGTCATCAATAGCCAAGGTCCTAGAAAAGAGCCTAGATGTTGCAAGCCTAGACTAGCATATATTTGTTGAATTCAATCCATATTTTCACAGATTTTATACTAAAGAGTCTTGCTTTCCTATCAGTAGATAGTCACATTCTTTTTTATGTTTGGTGTACCCTATCAGATTTCACGTGAACTAAGTGCGTGGAGGTCTAGAAAGTGAACTGAACCCAAAAATTGTGAAGAGATTCTGTTCAGCCTGAGAATAAAGGTGTTGTTCACTGACTCAGTCACCTCCCCCATACTGGCATTTCATGTTGGGAATTGGCCTCCTTCCCTAGAAACCAAGGATTACCCCTACAAAGAGAGTAATGGTTGGATGATACTCCCTCAAGCCAAAGAGAAGCTCCCCAATCTGTCCTAGGGACCCAGGTAACGTAGAAGGTATGAGACAGAACACAACAGGCCATCATGGGGGGATCCCCCAGGTCTGAGGCTCCAGTTCCTGGAGGACTTCTACCCTCCCTCCTGGAGGCCTGAATACAGACTAAATTTGAATGGGTCAGGCAGAGTCTAAGTCAGGAAACTACCTTGCCTTTGGGACCAGAACAAAATAGTGGAGGGCAGTCTGGGAGGCACAGGCACATCGTCTTCCCCAGGAGAGGCCAGGGAGAGCAGCAGTTTGCATGGTGGACACCTCCTTCCTCTTCACTGCCTCTTCACTTTCTTGCTGCCTTTTTCCCAGTCTCTTCACACCCATTCCTGGGCTGTCCCAATCCCCTCTTCTGTATCATGTGTATTGGTTGTAGATATAAATTATACTTTAAAAAAAAAGGATAAAACCCTAGCGTTATGATATTAAACTTCTTCAACAGAGATCTCTAGTGTACCACAATTTAAAAGGCAAAGCATTTAAAGCCTTTCTTAGACCCACTGCCTGAGTCTCTTCTGTCCCACTTGGACTTCCTCTAGGCCTTTGACATGAAAAAAATCATATTTGCCTCCCAGGTTCTCTGTTGACTCTGAGGTTGACTAGCATCAGTGGTGTGAAGGGTAACATTCCCCCTTTATTCAGTCTGACAAGACATCCAAAGGGAAATGTTGGTTAAGCAGTATTAAGATGGAAAAAAAATCACTGACAGAAAGGTTATTTCCTTTTTGACTTATTTATATTTGCTTAGCTAAAAGTAGGTATTCATTGTAGTGCTGCAAGCAGTAACAAAATGAAAGCAAAAGCCTCCCATTTCAGTAAATGCATTTTGGGATTCTACTGTGCAACAGGCACAGCATTGGGCTTTGTGAGGGACACGAAGATGAGTGTCATCTCTCTCTCCCTCCCTGCTCTGATATGGCAGCTCCAAGTTGGCAGTGATCCCTAAAAATGTAAATTATAATTGCCTGTGTTTGAATGCATCATAAGGTAGACTTTTAAAAAATTTTTTTATCATAAGGTAGTCTTGATAGGCTTTCTTATTTTGTTCAAAATCATATTCAGTTGATTGGTTATGATGGTGACTTTTGCCAACTGTTGAGATATAGGCTACAAAATGATTACAGGGGCTTTATGGTGACAGCTGTGATATCAAAGTGGCGAAGCCTGGAGAGCTGACAATGTGGCAAGTAGCAAAGAATGCAGGTTTTGTGGTCAAATAAACATGGGTTCAATCCCCACTCTGCTGCTTACTAGTTCTATGCTTTGGGACAAGTTTAGTCAAGCCTCATGATCTTCATCTGCAAAATGGAGAATAACCATCATACCTACTGCACAGGATTACAGTAAGGATTAACTGAAGCAATAAATGTAAAGTGCTTGGCACAGTTCCTGTAACTCAATAATAAATGTTATTTTTTATTATGGTTTTTGAAAATCACTTTAATTTGACCTACCACAATATCAGATTAGCATCTGATTGTATGGGTTGGATTTGCTTATGATCCTAGATTCGAAATGTTATTGTTCTACCCAGAGGTCTCCATCAGAACCTGCTAAGAAATCTTTCCTTCAAATACTTCTCACAGAAAACATGAACTATTTGCCTTTTTGGGGGGTAGAAGACTGAGATGAGCAGAATCCTCTCACTTCTTCCTCATGGAAAAACAACTGGCACCACATTTAGTAAAATATGATTTTGTTCAAAATAATTAACACTGACCAGTCTTCAGATGAGTGGTTCTATGGTAGGATGGAAAGAGGTCTGAACTAGAAGACATGAGTTTCAAATCCAGTTCAGCCACTAATGGGCTTTCTGAACTTGGGTTGGTCACAAAATATCCCTGGGCCTAAAATTTAAATGTATAAAATGCCAGAGATAGATAAAATTATGGTTCTTGAACTCAAATGCCAGTGGGGGTTGGGTGATAGGGTAAATAAAGGAAGCAGTTGAGTAGAAGACAACAGGGGGTGGTAGTGATTGGGATAAACCAGAGAAGACAAGCCTTGCCTAAAAATGACATCCTCGGCTCCAGCTAATCATTGATGATGAGAATATGGTACATGAACATGGAGCCATATTTTCCTAATTTTCAGGGGAAGGCAAAAATCTGGAAGCAGATTTTTAAAAAGGATAAAAACCAAACAAAACATAAGTTGACATTTTGGGACCTATATATTCAATTAACTGAGGTGTTTTCCTGGCTTAAAAAAATTCTATTGTATTGTATTCCATTCTACAAATAGAGTTACTTTAAATTAATATAATATAGAAGGTGATCTTGTTAAAGAAAATGGACAAAATTTATTGGATCAATTCTAACAAACCAGTAAATTAGATTATTAAATGAAAGAGCCTCATAATATGGAATTAGCTATTATAAAGTCATTATTAAAATAATAATGTGGTTCTCAATTTTCCAAGTACATCCCTTGGGATTTTACCAAGACCTCCCCATGGTGGCTGATGATAAAACAATATTTCATTATCCCTCCCATGGTCAGGGACTAGAGAAAAATTGTTGTGCCCATTTACATGGCAAAATGGCAAGTGTTTGCCTGTGCACAATGTGATTAAAAAGCAATGAGCCTTAAAAAAAAAAAAAAGACTAGAATTTATATGTACAAATAACTCTGAAGTCATTAGAGAATTCCTGTGGGAGGTCATAGATTCCTCCCAACTATGCTTCCATGGCTAAACATTTCTATATCCTTCTTTGAGAACTGTCTTCACTGCCAGTTTACAAGCCATGCAATAAAACCAGGCAAAATTTTGTTAGGGGGTGTTTGTCATTTTTGTATTGCCTGATGCTAAGCACTTTATTGATCTCATTTTTTTACTTCATCATCACAATGACCTTATGAGGGGATATGATTACCTCCATTCCACAGATGAAGCACTGAGTCATAAAAGGGTTTTAAGTAACCTCCTCAATGTCACATCCCTCCTAAGTGGCACATCTGGGGCTTAACCCCACATCCTCACTTTTAACTACTTGCATCTACTTCCTCTTGAACATGAATCACTGGGCTTGACTTTACATAGTTCCGTTCCCAAAATCCAACCTTCTTTCAAAGGGTCAACCTTTGCCATTAACAAGGGTATTCAAGGGAATGTGTCCTGATTCCTGAGAACAATTAATGAGAAGGAGTTTCAAAAGCCCTTTGAAAGAGTGGTAGCATTATTGGCAAGAGCAACTCGTTTCCCTAGGATTTAATTCTCATTTGTATGTGTAAGCCCTGGTCTCCTTGCTTGGAAAAAAGAGAGAGAGAAGAAAATAGCAAAAGAAAAGGACTTACATACTTTAAAGTTATGCCTTAGATCAATGTTTTCTAAACTTGTGTCCTGTGGAACCGTTGTCCTGCAAGAAAAGGGTCTGTGCTCAAATAAATTCGGGAAACTGTACATTTTATCCCCCCACCTTGGCTACTCACAATGCATTTTTGCCTTAGAAAAGCCTCTGGAATTATTTTATGTCATTTTGCTTTTCTTCACATCTCATAGGATATTGGGAATCTATGCCTTTGGTATTCATATTATTTATTAGCTTAATTATTTATACTCACCTTGTTCTAGAAAGGCTTGCTAGCAGTGGTTAGGCAGGTACAAAGAATTCCATCTTAAAGGATACACTAAACCATCTATCTCCATATAAGGAGTTAACTCAGACAATTTTGTTCGTGTGGATTCATTGAGTGTGATATCTGGGAGCATGCCTCCCTCCCACGCTGTCCACCTGGTCAAGCAGCTTGGCACACACAGCTGCCTTGGGGACCTCTCAGTGAATTCTCCATCTTTCTGAGGAAGTAGATTACCCCTTGCAGCATATTCAACAGGAAAAACTCCCCTGAGCTTACATTTACACTCTCGCTATTTTTGTCTGGAGCAGGTTCCCTCACAGCCATTTCTCAAATGGCTAATCCAGCATTTCCCTGGGTCTGATTCATGGAATATTCATTTTACATAAGGCTTAATGATAAAAGGGTCCCATGATCAATAAAATTGGGAAACTGCGTATTTCATTCCCTTTTGAAGAGTCTCAATTTATTTAAAGATAGAAAGAGTAGTGTAATTAAGAACTCTAATGATCTTTACTTACCCACTTTCTCCAGACTTATCTATTTTTCCATTCATGTAAAACCTCTCGACCCTAAGAAGGCCTTGTATTCCAGGGAATAGACTCTGGAAATTACCAGCCAAGGCTGTTCTAGACTTGCAGCAGACACTGGGCAGATCTGATGGGACTAAAAAGAGAAAGCATGGCCTCACCTATGACCGTCACCAGTCTGAGCACAGAATCCCAGCTTTGCCAGTTACAAGCTTCAAATTATTTTGCCTCTCTCACCTCGGTTTCCTTCATATTTTAAGAGGAGAATATAAAACCTAAATTATAGTGTTCATTTTAAGATTAAAATGAGTTCCTAGATGGCAAGCTGCTGAAGATGAGGCTTGGCACAGAATAGGCTTTCCATAAAATGTTAAGTCCCTTCTCCTTGGTGCTTCAGGACCAGGGTGATATAGGCTGAATTTATAAACAACATCAGGAGGGTAGGCTGTTGACTAGTTATGCCAATTCCTAGACTAGTTATGCCAACTCCTAGAAAGGAAAATTTGACTGTCCTGGGATAAGAGATAACAGACTATAAAAGCAAAGAGGTAGATCCATGCTTTGATATTTGCTAGTAGGCATGCCAAGAATATTCCCAAGAGGAGTGCCTGGGTGGTTCAGTCATTAAGCATCTGCCTTCAGCTCAGGTCATGATCCCAGGGTCCTGGGATCAAGCCCCGCATCGGGCTCTCTGCTCCGCGGGAAGCCTGCTTCTCCCTCTCCCACTCCCCCTGCTTGTGTTCCCTCTCTCGCCGTGTCTCTCTCTCTCAAATAAATAAATAAAATCTTAAAAAAAAAAAAAAGAATATTTCCAAGGGGATCCCTGAAACCTACATTCTAATCCTGGCCCTGCTGCTGATAAAAGATGTATATGACCTTGGGTAAATCCCTTAACTTCTGCAGACCTCAGTTTCCTCACCTGTAAAAAGAGGAATTGAACTACGTATCTCTCTGGAGTGCCCCTCACCACCCACCAGATTTATGTGAAGCTAAAGTAGGGTTATTTCCCATCAACTCAGATTAATAGGTGGTGGTCTACTTAAGGATCAGCTGAATTTCATTGAAAATGTTTTTCAAGGATGAGAGACCCAAAAAACCCCAAAAAACAAAATACTGTGACATAAGGTGCTCATGTATGATGCTTCCCATTTTAATGCTTTCCTGCCTTAAAAGCGTATTTTTAAATATTCAAATTAAATTATTCACATGGCACATGCCCTTAGAATGTGCGTATTTAACTAAAGTGAATCATCAGCCTATTATTAATTATCATTCAACCAGCCCTATTCTTTTGGATAAAGGAGAATATTAGTATCTGAAGGGGCTGAATCATTTCAGCACAGCAAGCTCTAAACAACTTGTCAAGTCCCTCCAGCTATGCCCCTAACTCCTCCAGCAGACTGTGGCCTGTGTGGCTTCATCTCTCTCTTACCTATATATGCAAATACACATCACAGATGTGCCTGGTTTTGTGCATTTCTGTGTTTACTCACACTACCCATGGCTGCCTCTTTCCCTGGACAATACCCATAACAGTTGTCTGGGACAGGCGACAATCTCACTAGCTCTCAGTCTCCCTAGCAGTAAAACTAAGGTTCTTCACTACATCTAAAGGCTCTTCCAGCTCTGATGTTTTATGTCTATGCTCTTTGCTTAGATATTCTTTGGCAGAAGCAGAGGAGACATGCGCACATACGTCATCTCATGTAATTCTTAGAATCTTCCAGGAAGTCTTTTTGATATTATAATTCCTATCTTGACAGATGATGAAACAGATTCACCTACTTTATGTATCATGTACATAATGAGTGGCAGTCACAAGCTTAGAAACCAGATTCTCCATTCTATATCTGATCATTGCCATCTCCAAGTGACAACCAAGTGCTGGCTGCTCACTCTTCTTCTTCATCGGGAGTAGTCCTCACTGAGGGGAGATTATATGGGAGACCCCCCTCCCCCCACCCCCCACCCCCCCCCAAATCATCTCCCCTCCATAGCCAGGAGAATCTGTTCTGGGCTAGAAGGCACCATGCAGGCCACTCATGGGTCAATGACAATTCTGATGATAATGGAGATGTCACAAGTGCCTGGAGGGAGTTTGAGAATTATCAGTAGAGCCAGGGGGACCTGGCACATGACCAGATGAGCAATCCGGTTTGAGACAAGGGGAGATTTTCTCAGCAGGGTTACACGGCCATTCAGCTCTCTGCAGACCTGCCTCCACACCACTCCCTGCTTCCCATGCAGAGCCCATTCATACTCTTCCAAGAATGAAGCCCACAACGCTGCAAGCATAGACTTCTACATATTTCAAGCTAGAAACGACATAGCCCCCTCATTTGACAACATAGAGAGAAGTCTTAAAGCCACACGGGGGATTTACCACCAATTCACAGGAATTAAGACCCAGGCTTTCTGATTGCCTCTTCACTGTGCTCCTTCCCTGGAACCTGGAAAAATGAGGAACCAGGGCAGGAAACCACTTCAGCAGCCCATCAGCCTCAGCATCGACACCTGGGCTTGCCCAGTCCTTTTGCTCTTGTGGACCCCCATCTCCACCTTCTTGGCTGGACATCGGGCAGCCTAAAACTTCACTTTCTTCCCCTCTAGCTAGATTTGCATTCTCTGATCTGCTCATTTCTTTGCTTCTCTGTTGCCACCTCGGTTTCCCTCAGGACTCCGAGCTCCACACTAACCTTAATGCCCACTTTTTTGCTCCTTTTGAATTAAATGCTCTGGTGCTAGCTTTTCAGTTCAACCAGGAAGCCCATAACAACTTTACGGCCTTGGTGTTAATTTACTGATTGTGAAGAGATGTGACCCATCAACCTAGGTAGTTGGATGTAGACACCAGAAGGAGGAGCTAGAGCTCGAGGTGAGCAGATATCTTTCAGGGATGTCATCCTCTGTTCCCAGTGCTATATTAACAATAAAATCCTGAAGGCTTTTTTAAAAATCCTATCATTGACGGGGAATTTTAAGAGTATTATCCTAAATACTTGTGGAAATCAAATATGCAATTTTAAAAGATTATTACCTTCAAAATTTACTGGATGCCTTACTCAGAAGTAAAGTCATATTTCTAAATACTTTCCTTCTAAATCAAAAAGAATAAAAATATATGAATTGAGCACTAAACTCAATATCCTAAGGAAATTAAGAGAAAATAAATAGCAATCAGATAAAATAATAAATTAGGAAGCACTAGGAATAATAAATAAATCCAAGATTTGATTCTTGGAAAAACCCAATAAAATAGCAGACATTTGAAGGAAGCAACACTCATAAATGGGGAAAGCATCAATTATTCAACAAAAGGTTTTGAGTAAATTTGAGTATTTAGGAAAGAATCAAGGCAGTGTCTCACCTCACATTATACATAAAAGTAAGTCCCAGGTGGATCAAGGAGTCACATGTTAAAAAAAAAGAATTTTTAAGGGAGTAGATGTAGGTAATATTTCATTGATCTTTATGTAGGAAAGAATGTTTTAAGAATAAAAGCAAAGAAAATATACAATAGAAGCTGATATATTCTGTTAAAAATGTGAATCTTCTATATGTTAAAAATCATGAATGAAAAGACAAATCATAATCAATAGGGAAAAACTCTTAGCATCAAATAAAGAAAAGAATAAGTAATGTTCTTAATATATAAAAGGGCTCAGAAAGCAATAAAATTGTCAAAGGACATGATTTCATAGAAAAAGAAACAAAAGTTATAATTATAAATGTTGATGTGGTAAAATAGGCAAAAATATTTGTATATGAGGATGGTTATGGTAGTGTTTATAATAATAAAAATTGGAATCAACAATAAAAAATTAAATTACATCTATAACACAAAACGTACTCATCTGTTAAAATTATACTATTGAAAATTTATTGACATGAGAAATTGTTCATGATAAAATAAGCACATGAAAAGGGCAGAAAAACATAACATCATTATCCCAATTTTATTAATATATATGTGTATATCTCATGTATGTATCATGTATACGCATATCAATATCTTTGGATAGTATGATTATGCAATCTTTATTTTTTCCTTTAAACTTTTCTGTGTTTTGCAGAATTTCAACAATGAGCATATTGTATTCATAAGCAGAATACACTGAAGTGCATTCCAAAACTTTAGTCTTTACTTGAAGAAAAACACAGGTTTAAATGATCTTAATGTCACTTTGAGTCTACTTAAATTGGTTAATTAATTCCTTTTAAAAAGGGATTATTATTTAATCGGATTTCTTAAATCCTTATGAGCTGAGCAGTGTTGTTATGATTGTCTGCCAGAATGGAGATATTAAGTCATTACGTGACCCCATACTAAGCTGCTACCAGCTGTGCCAAAAGGGCACTGGAGGAGGAGTCTCGGGCCTCAGGACCTTGAGCAAAGAGCCGAAGGCAGACGCTTAACCGACTGAGCCACCCAGGCGCCCCTTGAGCAAAGCTTTTAACAGCCCTCTGAGCCTCAGTTTCCTCCCATCAAACAGATATTAACACCTCCCTTACCAGTTTCACAGAGTTTTTCCAAAGACCAAAGAATATAATCCAGCAGGAGTCTATGAAATATAGGCTATTATGAAGGCAACAACCATCCTTTAAACAATGAGCTGTTGCCTGCCTGGAATTAGCAGTTGGTTTGTACAATCTTCCTAAGTCTCCTTCTTGTAAGGAAACATATACTCCCTTGGTTGCAGAGGGGAAAAAAAGTCCTCCCCATTCCTCCTATAGTCCCTTTTCTACTGAATTCGTGAGGGTGCTGACTAAGGGATATAAGTGCGTCTCCTTTGGGGGTGAGGTACAGATAGCTCATCACACATCCCTCCACCAAAACTCGACGAGGAAATGCCTGGTGTTTTCCTTCCCTGAGAATAGAGGAAATGGCAGAGACCTCACAGGTTCCCACAGGACCAGGGTGGAAGGGCAAATTCTACACTATCTCCACACAAATCCACAGGATGGCTGCTTGGCAAGGCTATGGGATCCAGATCTCTGATTTGTGGCTCAGAGTAACAAGTCCATTCATATGGCACATTAGTCCCCACCGACCCTTCCAGGATGCTGCAATTGTGAGGATGGTTGTCAAATCTGAGTCTTATTATTGCAGACTCTTACCACATGTAGTTATGGGGACAGGACAGTCCACAGCACCTCCATGTCCAGAGCCACTGCTCCAACCAGACTTGCTACAAGGAGAGCAGACTGCTCTCTAGGGAAGCAGCCACAGGTAAAAGGGGGAGGGGAGTAGTGTAACTGACCTGGAAGGAAAGCCCCGGCTGCATATAAGAGTCAGCTGGGGAGCTTTTGAACATCCCCATGCCCAGGCCACACCCCAAATGTAGACTTTAACTTGAACCCCTCAGGGTAAAACCAGGTATCAGTATTTTTAAAGCTTCTCAGGTCATTCCCAAGTGCAACCAACATTGAGAAGCAGTGGCTTAGGATTGAACACAGATCTAGGCATCTCCCCTGCTCCAACATTCACACACCCTTCCTTTGCAAGGCCTCTTCCATATTCTGCTCTCTCCTGAGTGTGCCTTGCACACACTTTGCCTGTCATGGAGCTAACTCAACCCTGAGGCATCCTTTCTCCTTTGGCTCCTCTGATGGCTGGCTCCATCTCTGCTGATTCCGAATCCCCAGGAAGGGACTCATCATTAGCCCAACATGCCTTTTTGAACCAGGGCATCTGGGCCTTAGGAGGCTGACCCACCTCAGGATCAGCTACTCTGGATGAAGATCTGAGCCCTTCTTGCCCTAATAATCTGTGGGAAGGGACAGAGGTCTTGTGCTATAAAACATGGCCACCTTGGTCCTCTCCAGGTCTTTTGCGTGTGAAGTAGATGGTGTGGGGTGGCACAGTTTCCTTTTAACAGGGACTATGAGATTCTTTAATATCTAGCTCAATAACAAATCATAATATTGAAATTGAACATATTTCCAAGAAATTCATAAAAATTGAGGATCAGAGTTTTACCCTCTTTATAGAACATGGTTTTTAATCTTTTAAGTATATATAGGATAATAAAATGGATATAGCCTGCTCAACTATATTTATAGTGTATGTATAATTTTATACATCTTAGTCCACAGAATCCTTGTCCATAGAAAACTACAACTGAGGGCACCTGGGTGGCTCAGTCGGTTGAGCATTTGCCTTCGGCTCAGGTCATGATCCCAGGGTCCTGGGATAGAGTCCTGCACAGGGCTCCCTGCTCAGCAGCGAGTCTGTTTCTCCCTTTCCCTGTGCCCTTCCCCCTGCTCATGCTTTCTCTCTCAAATAAATGAATAAAATCTTTTAAAAAAAAATCTACAGTTGAATTTAGAATCAAAAGACTAAGATAATCATTATTACCTTAACCAGAGCGATTTTTTTAGTTTTATTAAGAAACTTTTTTATTGAAATATAATATACATGGGGCGCCTGGGTGGCTCAGTCGTTAAGCGTCGCCTTTGGCTCAGGTCATGATCCCAGGGTCCTGGGATCAAGCCCTGCATCGGGCTCCCTGCTCTAAGGCAAGCCTGTTCTCCCTCTCCCACTCCCCCTGTTTGTGTTCCCTCTCTCACTGTGTCTCTCTCTGTCAAAAAAATAAATAAAATCTTTAAAAATATATATAATACACATAATGAAAAGTGCATATATCTTAAGTGTTTATCTTGATTTTTAAGACTATTTTTTTGAGCAGCTTTAGGTTCACAGCAAAATTGAGGAGAAGGGACAGAGATTCCCCATATACCCCCTACCCTACACGTGCATAGCCTCCCCCATTACCAACATCCCCCACCAGAGAGGGACATTTGTTACAATTGATGAACCTACATCATCACCCAGGGTCCTTAGTTTACATTAAGGTTCACTCTTGGTGTTGTACATTCTATAGGTTTGGACAAATGTATAACGACATGTACCCATCATTACGGTATCATACAGAGTATTTTCACAGCCCTAAAATTCCTCTGTGCTCTGCCTATTCATTCCTCCCTCCCCACCACCATGATTTTTTATAAAGTGAACACCTTTGTAACCAGCATCCAGGTGGAGAAACTCAGCACTATCCTCACCCCAAAGGCTCCCCTTGTGCTCCCTTCCAGTGACTACCCACCTCCAAGGGTAACCACTATGTTGATTTCTGCCAGTATAGATGAGTTTTGCTGTATTTTTTTTTTTTTACTTTATATAAGTGAAGTCGCATAGGATATACTCTATTGTGTTCTGGTTCATTCATATTTTTGCATGTAGTTTCAGCTTTAGCCAGAGATTTTGATCCTTGAAATCTAGTTCAATAAGCATTATTTAACCAGGAACTGTGCTCAGGGCTGGGGACACAAAAGCAAATAGGGTAAGTCCCTGCTATAAGGAACAATCAATCTAGTAAAGTAGTATTAACAAGAATTTAATGTAAAGTGAATTCCTTTTGTTTAACAAATATTTATTCAGTGTCCACTATGGGACAGGCAGTGTTACAGGTGCTAGGGATAAGCAATGAACAAGCAGATACAAATTCTAGTAGAAATTCTCTGTTTTATTTCCCTGACATGTGTGGGCAAGTTCTGTCCACTAATATCCATTTCCCGCTCTGTTTTGCATCTGCTTTCAACATAAGGGGAACTAGTGCTGAAAGCTACTTCTTCTGGCGACTTGGAGTGTACAGCTTTGAAGTGGCTGGTCCAACCATGAGGCAGTTTATAAATCAGTGAGCATGGGAGGTATTTCTCTGTATCTATTTTGCCTTATTCTATTCTCTCCATCCTTGATACTGCCTATACGGAATGAAACAAAAATCTGGAACCTGAAGAAGGCTTTGGATGTTAGCTTACTTTGGGAGTAAAGCGAGCAATCTTGTTGCTTTCCAGAACCAGGAAGTAAGAAGAAACAATTGCCAAAGTTAGACTGAAATCATAAACCTTTGAATTTGTTTTAATAATTACAAGCATCTAATATGTATCATTATTCAATAGTGTTGACTTTTCAGAGCCTAGTGAATGATTTGAGTATGATGGAGGAGGGACAGAGAATCCAACATCACTCCAGGATTGATAGCTTAAGAAGAAATGGAACAGATCATCTAGTTTTATTAGTCTAATTCATGTTTTCCCCCATTTTTATGGAAAATGTCAAGCATACATAAAAGTAGAGATAATAGTAAAATTCACTTCCATGTACCCATCTTTTACCTTCAAAGACTATCGATCATGCTCAATTCATCTCTAACCCACTGCTTTCCTTCCTCTGACTATTCTAAAGCAATCCCGGTTGTCAGATAAGTTATTCATAAACGTTCAGAAAGTGAGGTCTCTTAGTTTTAATCTGTTTAGTTAACAGGCACAGAGAGGTGAAGTCAGCAAGCTAGTTAGTGGCAATTATTTTTAATCCCTAGACTTCAAAGTAAGTCAAAAGACTACTAAAAGAATATTGGACTTTACATAGTGCAGTTAAATGGTATGTGTGAAATATGAGTTGTCAAATTACGTCAAGCATCTGGTCTGGTCTGTGACCATGGTCACATTTTGGATAATAGTTATAAGTGGAATAAGAGGTTCCCCACACAAGAACCTTAATATGTAGACTGAACATCACTTGAACCCAATATAAATTTGTCATCAGTACATTTAAAACCTTATTTTTAGCTTGCGTCAACACTTTAATGAATTTCATAAATTAATACTCACTCTAAAAAAAAAATAAATAATTTGTATTTGTATTATCTGGCCTACAACCACCTCTTTTAAATCTCCTGTTCAGAAACTGGCAACTCTTCCAAATTGTTCAATAGGATGTTGGGACTGATGGTTGATGTTCTTTTTCATCAGTAATTTCAAAACAAAATTCTTGTGGATTTTGAAATTGCAAATAAATGTGTCCAAGTGAAACTGTTCTTTTCAACTAGTTAGTAATGAAATGGGTCTAATACCGTTCCTAAGTTTCATTGTTTCCCATCTTCAGCCTGTTCTATTTTCTAAGAAGGTTAGTTGATGTTCATTGAGCCAGTGTCAATGGCTTATCTACTTTGAGATATCAAAGCATGACTAGGCTTTAGTGGAGCTGCTTTTCCAGAGTTTCCAGGCTTCCCACCCTGAGGCACCATTGTTTGAGCTGATGAGAATGTTCCAGAAGTTTCTAGAGCAAGAGGGAAAGATTGTTAGTGTCTTTGTTGTGATAATGTGCAAAATGTTGCTTTGACTGCTTTGACTGTTATACTTGTCCAGTTTTATCTCAAAATGTTACCCAAGGCATGTGACATCCACCACTGTGAGAAGTGGGGCATAAGGCCTCTCTCAATGAGTATTTGATGAGGGGATAATGGGGGGGGCGGGGAAGCTGCAAAGATTACCTAAATAAATAACACTGTAAAAGGCAGATGTTCAGACACTTTTTCATACACAACTCTCACTTGTTTCTCTAAGAGATAACAGCAGCAAAGATTGACAGTCTGTCAGGTTAACCATTTTCATTGTGTACTTTTTCTGGGCAGATTATTCACATCGAACTCCTTTGATGTGATCAGTGATGATGCTTTTATTGGTCTTCCACATCTAGAGTATTTGTAAGTAAAGAAACTTTTTTTTTTTTTTTGACATGATAATTCAGGACAAGTGCTCTCAGGTTCCTACAGCTGTCTGACAACAAATATTATAACCTATTGCAGATTCATAGAAAACAACAACATCAAGTCCATTTCAAGACATACTTTCCGGGGACTAAAGTCTTTAATTCACCTGTAAGTATGAATGTTGCTATTACTTTTTAAGCTTACTAATGGACAATGCAGTTTGATAACCTGTGGCTCAAACACCCACTTCATGGGTAGTCCGTGGAAACTTAAGAAACCCAAATGATTTCTCCCCATGTACACTGCCATATCTCCCTCTCATCAGCCAATGTGGGTTCAGAAAACTGATTGCTATTAATATGATTAGCCTAATCCAACAATAATTAGGAAAACAATCTAATGCAGGGAAACTGTGTGACTGAAATAACTTTTTTATTATCTACATCATTACTCACTTCATGAATAATTATGGTTTGACTATATAGCTTAATTTGATATGTGCTGTTTTTCTTTTTCTGTGTAAGCCCTGACTTTATATACATTTAAACATATACTATAACCACCAGCAATGTCTACACAGTACATGAACAATTTGTTTGTAAATGAAATACTTATTCAATGGGTGACTATAGCTATAGTCATAGTTCTTCACGGGAGACAATTTTGTCTCCTGGGGAACATTCATCAATATCTAGAGACAATTTGGTTGTCAGAACTCAGGGCTGTAACTGATATCTGGTGGGTAGAGGGCAGCAATGATCCTAAACACCCTACAATACACAGGACAGCCTCCACAACAAAGAAATATCCAGCTTAAAATGGCATAGTGCTGAGGTTGGGAAGCCTTGAAAAACATGAACCAAATAACTTATTTCTCCTAGCCTCTCTCGCCCCCTAAACACATACACACAAACACACACACACACACACACGTATTTTGAAGGAGGCTAGAGGGCATGGGAAGAAAAGGTACTAACATTTATTAAGTGCCTACTATTATGTCAGTCAATTTGCTTTACATGGATTTTCATTTAATCCTCTCAACAATCCTGCCAGATAGGCACAATAATCCCCATTTTAGAAATGAGAAAACAGAGACCTGGAGGGGATATGTGACTAGTGAGCTGAATAGTTATGGGATTATAACATCAATTCAGTAGTTGAACTGCAATGGCTATCATCCATTCAAGACTATTTTTCAAGTGCCTAATATGTGTCTCATTAGTGTTAAGACAAAGATGCAGGAGATCCCAGTGTCATTCTGTCAACTTTAATGTGTTCCCTCATAATACCTCACTGTCAGCTCTGTTCTAAGCCCCAGGATGCAGCAGGGAACAAGGCAGACAAAAATACTTGCCTTTGGAGTCTACATTCTAGTGTGTCCACAGGGTCATAATGCTTCCTCTCACCAAACCTTGTCTCAACTGCTGTTTGGATTTGCAGTAAGGGGCACTGATGGCCAGATGTATTACACACAAATCATTAGACCCTTCAAGTCTTCTGTAAAAAGTCGTTATAATAAAAAACATTTGCTTTGCTGTGCTACATATCAATCCTGTAATGTGATACAGAAATAGCTGTGTATGGTATACATGTTATGCCATTTTATCACAGAGCCAAACACTACCAAACATCATTGTTTAGAAAATAATAAAAAACAGAAACAAATATATGGAAGGAGAAATAGAAGTCATGACCTCAACTTGAGAGGTGCTTAATTCACTCACATAAATCCCATTCAACAGAGCTTTTGTCTGATGTTCAGCATAATCAAGGACTGAAGGAAGGATGTAAGATCCACGTGTCCTCTCTGGGAACTCATGACATAAGCCTTGCTATTCCCATTGGTTCACTCAAGTGTATCTTCTCTCCAGTCTAAAGGACTACCTGACCCAGAAGGAAGGAAGGATGGATGGATGGAAGGGAGGGGAAAAGGATGGGTGGAAGAGTTAATGAAGGGAGAGACGGAGAAAGGGAGAAAAGAAGGGGAAGAGAAAACAGAAGGAAAGAGGGGAGAGATGGGGAGCAAAGGGAGAAAGAAAAAAAATCTATACAACACCCTAATGAAGAACATCTATTTTATTTGACTAGAGCCTGTTAGGTCCATTAAATGAAATGGGAATTGAAATTTGGGTCTTAAGGAGGCCTCTTATAAGAAGGGGACACTGGTATAACATGTGTTTAGCATCCAGACATTTTCAAGCTCAAGGCTGACCAAAGTCAGTCTTCAAAGAGAGCAGCATGAATCTTAATGGTCAGACAGTGAAAGGAAAGTTTAACCTCTCTGATCAGGTGCTAGAGGTGGGAAGGTGTTATGAGGGAACAGGTTAAAGGTGACTGAGTGAATATGACCCTTAGGTCTCTTGCATCTTTATCTAACACTTAGGTTGACTCATATGGCATTGCCAATATTAGACTATTTTTGATCTACAAAAATGCAATGCCATATGACTCGTTCTACATAGTCTCTAGGAAGTGCCACACAAAGATGAATAAGATCCAGTTCCAACCTGGAAGAGCTCAGTCTGGCAAGAGGAATTAGACAAACAAATATTTTCTCACTGAGTGCCTTTGTCCCCAAGTTATTATGCTGTTCTGCAAGATGTACTTCCTTCCTTTCTTCCCTCCTTCCTTCCTTCCTTTCCTTCCTTTCTTTCCTTCCTTCCCTCCTTCCTTCCTTCCTTCCTTCCTTCCTTCCTTCCTTCCTTCCTTCCTTCCTTCTTTCCTCCCTTCCTTCCTTCCTTCCTTTCTTTCTTTCCTTCCTTCCCTCCTTCCTTCCTTCCTTCCTTTCCTTCCTTCCTTCCTTCCTTCCTTCTTTCCTTCTTTCTTTTCTCCTTTCCTTTCTTTCTTTCAAGGAGAGATGGGTAGGGAGGATTTGAAACCCAAATGTCCCTCTGACTGCTCAGTACATCAAGTTAATTTTCCATTGTTTACCACCTATAAATAAATCTGACATTTGTTTGAGCCATTAGTTTCCTTTTTAAGATTTTAGGCTTTAAAGTGTACTTTCCTCTACCTCAGACCAACTCTTCCCAACCAAAGGCAAACACTGAATCAGTGAGGAGTTATCATCTGACCCTCTAAATTGTGTATACTGGTGGAAGAGTTTACAAAGCTCTTTCAGATTCTTGACCTCATTATAGTCTCCTGGTGACCTTACAAAAGAGGGTATAGCACTGCCCCTGTTGATAGATGAGAACGTGGAGGTGCACCCTGCATTTAAGCTGCTCCCCAGCTGATAAGATAAAGGCAGAAGTTTCCTGGGGTCTTTAATGAGATGTCTCATGCCCTGCCCACCACATCAGTTATAGCAGGGACAGAAAGCTTTGATTGAGCTGCTTGGATCCTTCCACAGGACATCGTCTGAGGCGCAAATATGACTGGGGAAGAAGGAGAAATCCTGAAGACAGGGCCCTAGCCTCACTCTTAGTCTCCAAATGCAAATAGTTGGAATGAGACATCAGATCCAACTGGTTTCCACTCTGGCCTAACATCGAAGCTGCCTCAATGGGCCTACCTGAGCATTTATACAGATTCAGTTAGTCCCCAAGGAAGCAACAAACTTATCTCACTTTCTTACACATCTATCTCAGGAGACCTAACTTCTAAAGAGAGATTTATAGACAACTTAAAAGTTACTATGTATACCCCCTCCCCTTCAAGCTAGCTTTCAGAAAAGGGAGAATTCCTTACATTTCTGTCCTTACAATGCCAGTCAAATCCTGGGACCCTCTATTTATTACTTTATTCTGAATTACTGTCCCAATGTTATATGTGTTTAACTTCAAACATTAAAGTTAAACACGTATAACATATATATTTCAACAAGGTTTGAATTTTTCTGCTGACTGTGTATTACTTTTGAAATCAGGGTGAAAATGCATTAAAAATAGTTTATGGCCAATGATGACAGAAATCTCTAAACATTAGGTATTAGTTTCTGTTAACATCCATGAGCCTTTTTGGTAATGATTTCCTTTGGTATCACATATGTGTCACTGTGACTAAGGCCCGGTAGAGACAGGACTGTTGGCATGCATGTATAAAAATATTTGGGGAGGGGCGCCTGGGTGGCTCAGTTGGTTAAGCGACTGCCTTCGGCTCAGGTCCTGATCCTGGAGTCCCGGGATCGAGTCCCGCATCGGGCTCCCTGCTCAGCGGGGAGTCTGCTTCTCCCTCTGACCCTCCCCCCTCTCATGTGCTCTCTCTCTCTCATTCTCTCTCTCAAATAAATAAATAAATAAAAATCTTTAAAAAAAAAAAATATTTGGGGAAAACTGTCATCAATCTATATGTGTTGCAGAGCACCTGCTGGTTGCTCAACATTGGGGGGTACAAAAAATGCATATAGCAGTCCCCAAACTCAGGGTGCCTGTGTGTCCCCAGTCAGGCAGGCAGATGTCTTCATTTCAGCCTTCACGATGACATACATGTAAAGAGGCAGTGCAGGGTAGTGGCTGAGGGTGACCTCTGCCACCAGACTGCCGAGGTCCAAAGCCTGAGCAGCTGTGGGATATCAGGAGGTCACTTAGCTTCACTGTACCTCAAATTTCGATTGTGTAAAATGGGAGTGATAACAATAATCTGTAAAAGCAGGGACAGGAGATAAGAAAGTGCTTAGGAGTACCTAGCTCCTAAGGTTGTCATAAGATCAAAGGAGTTCATCTATGCAAAGTGCTTAGAGCCTGGTATGCAGGAAACACCGTTATAGAGGAATAAACTAAAACTCCCTGCCTAACCTCTCTTGGTCCTGGATCAGGATTTCAAGTGCTATGGTGTTTTTATCCCTTTTAAAGATTCTGTATGAAATTAAAATAACTGCACTTGAAGCACTGCAAATTCCATGAGACACCAACTCAAGTGGCGAAGCTGCACTGCAGGGAGGTTAGGAGCACCCCAGATGGCTGTGGGCGCTGCTTTCTTAGCAGCAGAGCTCAGCGGCACTGAAACAAACTTGCTGTCAAAGCCAGTGTGGTCTGCCTCAGAGAGGAGACTTTCCAGTAGGTTCCATAGTCATCATCAGAGGTTTTCCCAGGTAAACCAGGAAGACACCAAAGTGGAGGGAATGGTCGTCCCCTCTTTTGGGAAGGACAGACTATCTGTCCTTGGGAATGCTTGACCCTACTCAGCTGGTTTCAAGACAACTAGATGTTCAATTGGGCAGTGTCCTGGTGTCTTAAAGAATGTTCCTTAGGCAGGCTCTGAATCAGGACTAGGGAACGGTGCTTAGTGGAAGGCACACTTTAAAGAGCCTCCACATTGTTTTGGAATGATTGCCATGGGGAGGTGATGAGGAGGGAGGGCACGTTGTGAGCAGCAGGTCCCTGTGATGTGGGGGTGGGTGGCATAGGGCAGTTCACAGGCTTTGCACTTTCTTCCTAACTCAGTGTCTTGGTACAAGGGGCCTAAGAGAAGCAACCTCTACTCTTTTCTTTGTCTAGATTGCTGCCCTTCCTCTCCTCCACTCCAGCCTGCCCCATTCATTCATTCCTTTCAAAGTATCTACTGAGGGCTTACTTTTGCCAGGCACTAGGAATATGGTGGTAAGAAGAGCCTCCTTCCAGAACGCTCTACAGAATCAACCTAGAAAAAATTAACATGGATGAAATATGTCCTCAAACCTTTCCTCATCTCAGGGCGCCTGGGTGGCTCAGTCGGTTAAGTGTCTGCCTTCAGCTCAGGTCATGATCGCAGGGTCCTGGGATCGAGCTCCACATTGGGCTCCCTGCTCAGCGGGGAACCTGCTTCTCCCTCTCCCTCTGCTGCTTCCCCTGCTTGTGCTCTCTTTCTCTCTCTCTGTCAAATAAATGAATAAAATCTTTAAAAAAAGAAAAAAAAACCTTTCCTCGTCTCATCTTCACTCCTCCTGATCAGTTCTATCTGCTCCCCACCCCCTGGACATTCCAGTGCACCCCTACTCCCTATAAAAACCTGTGGTCAAACTCACTGACTCTAAACTACATGGCTTAAAGTGTTGTCTCTCCTAATATTATTAAAGATGAAGCCATAGCCTTTCATGGTGAAAAATATAAAGATGTGATTTAAGATCTAGAATAGAACTTGCAGATAATTCTGACCAAGTGATCGTTCACTTTGTAGAAAAGAAAACAACCACAGCGCAAACCCAGATATGCCATTCCCAGACCATGTCATTTCCACCCCGCTCTGCTGCCCAATCCAAGGAGCCCTGGTGAGGATGGACAGGCAAGGGGTCGGCTTGGATAGTCACCAGAATTTTCTTCAGTCATACCACACACAACGTCTTTTCCTGACCACTCATGGCCACGTCCGACTCCTTGCCTCTCTCTCTCCATCAGCCTTCTAATGTGTCTTCCTCTTCTTCCTAGTAATACTTGTATTTAGTTTAAAAATCCAGCACTAGGGCACCTGGGTGTCTCAGTCGTTAAGCGTCTGCCTTCGGCTCAGGTCATGGTCCCAGGGTCCTGGGATCGAGCCCCGCATAGGGCTCTCTGCTCAGAGGGAAGCCTGCTTCTTCCTCTCCCACTCCCCCTGCTTGTGTTCCCTTACTCGCTGTGTCTCTCTCTGCCAAATAAAAAAATAAAATCTTAAAAAAAAATAAAAATCCAGCACTGATTTGACCCTTGCCCACCTAGCAGACTTTCGAAGAGGAAAGAGGTCCCCCACACCAATTCAGGCTCACGCTCTTTCAAGCCATCTCACTCTGGACCAGAAAGAAGAAAGGGGAGAAGGTCTCTAGACCTTCAGGACCAGTAGCATGTCTCTCTGGAATCTCTTGCTTTCCACACAAATATCCCTCATGAGATGAACTCTGTAGTAATGACTGAAAGAAAATACGACAAAAATCTTAATAGTGATTACTTCTGCCAGGATGATTATTTCACCCTTTAAAAAAATAATTTTACACTTTCCAAATTTTCTTGATGAAATAGTAAGTATTATTACATATATATGTATATATGTGTGTATATATCAGAAAATATATATTCCAGTGACATATATATCACTATTTATTTATATATATATAAATAAAGTTTATTTATATATATATATATATATCAGTAAAAGATGGGACACTTAAAAATATCAAGGCATAAAGTTCTGTCTACTCAGAGAGGCAAAAAGAATAGATGACCTCAGCCTCCAGAATTGAGCATTTAAAAGTGCTTAGGTATTAAATATCACTGGTTTTGACAACAACAAAGAAACAGATTAGTTTTGTAGTCTTGATTATCTGACATAAGGCTTAAACATTCACCTGCAGATGCCAAATTTTCCCCTGGAATCCATTTCAAAAGTGTGTATATAAAAAATATTAGTAGTTGTGTGTGTTAATTTTCACCAAAAAATGAAATCGGTATTCTTTGTTCAGTTTTGCAGATGGAGAGACAGAAACCAATACCCCCCAAATGACCACACTGTACTCAGTGATGCTGGGGATGAGAGTAACGGCCATTTTACAAAAGATACAGAACGTATTTCAACCAGAGCATCTATTAGGGGAAAGGGAATAATAATATGAAGCTGTTAGTCTGTGAAGCTGGGGGGATGATGGAGGAAAAGGAGAAACTGAGAAAATTGAATGAATTCGATTTTCCATTTTGCTCTCCAATAGCAAGACTCAGTGCAGAGATGGAATCTGAAGAATCAAATGATCCTAACATCAAGCCTAAAAACCTTAACCCTAACCCATGAAATGCTATCTCAATATCTCTAGCTGTTTAACCTAATAGGCAGCAGATCCTCACCCTTTTCACCTAAGGACCAAATGCTGAGGAAGCTTCAGGGAGCATCAGGGACTTGTTACTTTTTCTTCCTGGCAGCCCTGGCGCAGAGCCCTCAGGAGCCCTCTCACCCCTACTCCACCCCCACAGAAAATTTCCCGCAGAGATGCCCATGATGATTTTTGAAGCTCCAGGCCCTCCTCAAAGCTGGGTTTCAGCTGGTGTAAGGAACCCAGAGGGATGGCTCCAAATCTGGACTGACTGCAGTCCTAAATTTCCCCAGATGATGAGGGCCTGAAGCCATGTGGTCATCTTGTGAGAAAAATGGGAACTCCATCCTGAAACCCATCTCATGCAAGAGCCAACATCATCTGACCACTCAGACCCCCTTGTGCTGACCCTGATAGTTACACTCTGGTGAGCCCGGTAACTTCGGGACTTTATGAATGAAGTAAAATAATTGATTTAGAATCACTAAATCTTCACTGGACAGAACCATTCCATACACAAATACTAAGCAATGGGGTCTTTTTAAAACCTCAACTTTATTCTTTGTTTCTTCTGAATTTAAAATAACAATACATGCTTGATGATAAAAACTCTCACAATCCAGATGTTTATATAGCAAAAGTAAAAGATTCCAAATGTAAAAAAATTATATCTCCTTCCAGACCTTTCTTCATGCATTGTTAGCCATGTATCCTCCTTCCCCAAGTGGGATTACCCTCTACATCCTATTCTCCAATTTCCTTTTTTTTTCTTTTGGGCATCATTTCTTGTGAAATCATAGAGATCTACCTCATGTTTTAAAATCTCCTGCAAAGTATTCCATGTTAAGTATATACCATCATTTATTTACACAATCCCTTATTAATGAACACGTAGGTTGTTTCCAAATCTTTTCTACTATAGATAATGCTAGATTAAATATCTTTCCCCAGTTGTGCAGTGGGTCTCAAAATAATTCCAGCTCTCTTCACTTAGTAAATTGGTAAATACTCTTAACTGGCCAGCTAATTAATGTGTGGAGGCATTTCATCGTTCTCTTCTTAACTTTGCAGATTTTGCTGATCTCCTATGTGCCCTAATGCATCCTTCACCGTTGACCCATCAGCCCGCACTGGAAGGCTCCTTTATATCACGACCCCGTTACATTTGTTTTGCAGAATAATGCCCAGGCTTTATCAGCATTGTTTTCCTAAGACATTCTCTGCTCCAGTCCCTGCTGCCTGCTTTCTTCTTACACAAGCGTAAACCCTGTCACTGAGGCCTCCCAAAGACTTTAGGGAAGCTGTCTGAACTCCACTTAATGGGACTCGGAAGGCTTCCTCTCCTTTCTGGGTCTTACTTCCTCTTGGTTCTGCCTCTTTTATGAGTCCAGGCAGACTTCTCATGCCTACTCCTCACCAAACCTAGGCGTGAAGCCCCATCCTATCTTTTTCAGAAACAGTCCACTGTGAGTCAGTATTTCACTGAATTTTGGCAGTGAAACAGGAAAACGAGTAACACTGAGTGCAGTAAATCCAGCCACCATTTCTGCCTCTGGCACCCCTCATGCCACTCTGCCTCCCCCTCCCGCTGGTCCCCAGAGTGAGAGCCTCCCTGTTACAAGAAGTCCTCAAAAGGCATAACGCCTCATTTTACAGCCCAAGAAGGTCAGCCTGCCTTCATCGGCTCCAGCCCCCAACTCTGTTGACTTAAAAGTCCTCCATCTTCTCATGGAAAAATGATGTCTCTTTACCCCAAGAGCCTTGTAGCTCCAAGTCTGTGTCTTAACAGCCGCTTCTGTGGTTGGCCTTCACCTTGGGTATGTGAGGTCTAGAGCTCTATCCTTTGGCCAGGAAGTGGAACTACCAGATTTGCTCATTGTTTAAAAGAACAGCCTTGGAAAAAAGAATAATAATAAAAGAACTGCCTTGGGCAGCAATGCAAACATGGTGCCTCTTCCTGGGCAACCCTGGTGGCAGTCGTAATTCACGACTTGACTGTTTCTTCATTTCACGTCTGCTGTCCTGTGACCCAGCCTCCTCCAACCTCGTGCCCTGCAACCAGTTGCAGTTTGTTTCATCCACTTCGAAGTTCACAGGAGAACTTTAAGACACATGGTGCCAGAAAATAAATTGAGACACATAACTTGGGAGTGACTCAGGACTAGACCAAGACACCAGGAAGTCTCTTCATTCAGCCACTAGGCAGAAAGGTGAATTATAGACACATTCTCTTGAAAAGTCTTCCCTTAGCAACATTTTATTAATCCCAATACCACTACAGTCATAGTGGTTCTTTCATATGGCCAGTTTTCTAAATGTTATTTCTTAGGCAAACCCTTCTCCTTCCTTTCCTCTCCCCCTCCTCCCTGCTGCCCTTTATTGAGCATAGACCAGAAGCCAGGTACCATCCCGAGTTATCTCATTTACTTTTTCTGTCTTGTGACATGAGGTATTATTACCCATCCCCCTGCCTAAAAAAAAAAAAAAGAAAAAATTGAGTCCTGAAGAAGATTCAGAATTAAAGTCACACGACCAGAAACTAGTGGAGTCAGGACTCAAACAAAGCTCAGAATGGCCCAAAGCTGTGCCCTTCTTTACATAATGGACCGTCATTGAGACGGGAACATTCTGATTCAGTTCCCATTCTTATGTTCCAAGGTTCATTGAAGTTTTCCAAACTAGTCGCAATTTCTAAAACTCAGGAAAACAACATAATTAACTTAAAAATGGGTTTTAAAAGTCTTGAATGTTTGCACTTGAGAAATCTCATATTAATTAGAGCAGGTAGAAGAAGAGTTTTGAGAGTCTTTTAAATGGAATTTGAGAGAACTTTCAAGGACTTTGGAGGCCAACAACATAAGTTCTTTTTGTTTTGGTTTAGTTTTTAAATTTTTTGTGGAAAAAATTTCATACCTATATAATAGATAGGTGTGTACACACACACACAATGCTGATTAAAAATAGAAAATTATCAGTTCCTACATCCCTTGCTACTACTTGTTACGTCCACATTTCTGCAGCATGGACACATTTCCCTTTTCTTGATATCATCAGGACTACTCCTTACTCATTAGCTTTGATTAGAATTATTCCAGTGATTCATGAAAGAAAAAATAGAAAGAGAAAGAGAAAACAGTTCCTGTGACAATAAGAACTGGAAGAGAAGGAAAGGAGATGATTAAAGAGGATGGATGGATGGATGGGTATTTGTGAGAAAGCTGTTTTCTGAGGTCAAATGAATGGAACTTAAAAGAAAAGAAAAATATAAAAAGGGAGTATATGCTTTGAAAAGAAGAAAGGATGTGCCGGCAGGGGGATAGGCTAGAAGGTCCCCCAACTCTAGAGCTATTGGCATTATCAGTTGGGGGTTTGGCCACTGTCTGGAGCAAGTGAGAAGGAGAGAGGGAGGAGCAGGGGCAGGCTGAGTGTGAGGGGAAATGGGCACTGTCACCCATTTAGTTAGTCATTATTTGGGACACATGCCCTAGACTGAATGTCTAAGAGTATGAATCTCATATTCCATTCTACATAGAAAGATCAATGCCCAATATCATTTTTTGCTGGTTTGTTAGTTTCTTTTTTGCCATGGTACATAAGTGCCATAAATACTGAGTGAGCATTGAAGCAAAGAGACCAAGAATTGAAAGTGTGGGGCGCCTGGGTGGCTCAGTTGGTTAAGCGACTGCCTTCGGCTCAAGTCATGATCCTGGAGTCCCGGGATCGAGTCCTGCATCGGGCTCCCTGCTCAGCAGGGGGTCTGCTTCTCCCTCTGACCCTCCCCCCTCTCATGTGCTCTCTGTCTCTCTCAATCTCTCTGTCTCAAATAAATAAATAAAATCTTTAAAAAAAAAAAAAAAAGAAAGTGTGATAGCGGGAATCTAAGTAGTATCTTAGAAGAAGAAATAAAAAAGGTACTGCAAGTAATTTAGTGTAGTCAGGAAAGAATAAAAGGGATTTATAATTAAGTTTTATCATAAAATGCATCTATTTAGTTTATGATCACAGTTTACATCGCTCTTTTTTTTTTTTTCCAGGAGCCTCGCAAACAACAATCTCCAGACACTCCCAAAAGATATTTTCAAAGGCCTGGATTCTTTAACAAATGTGTAAGAGGACCTAAGAAATCACTGATTAATTAATTTGCAATAGTTAACAAAGAAACTTGGTATTGATGTTTAGAATTTGTAATTGGCTTTAAAATTAAATAAGAATTTTACAATTTAAATTTTAAATTGGCTTAAATTTTAAATTTACTTGAACTAATGTTTGAGTCTTCTATAGTGAAGACTCAACATATATATTCTATATTCTGAATATATAATGCCCAGGCATTCCTTGGGGCAAAGTGTGTATCCTATGGGAGGGAGTGCTGATAAGGGACTTTGAGGGGGTGGGAAGAGGAGGCCCAGAGTGAAATTTCAAGATGCCTTTTTTCTCACGAGGTCCAGGAAATGGGGCTACAAAGGAAAAACTTAAAGGAGTCTGGGAAACTGACAGAGTACAGATGAAAGGTTACACCCATGGGTTGGTCAGTCAACAGAGAAATGGAGCAGGAAGTGGGGGAAGGGAGGCAAGTTTGCCTTTTCTCTCCTTAGACTGAACAACAACTCTAGGCTTAATCCCCAGGAATTTGGCTTAAACCCCAGGAAGGGAATGAACTTAATTATTTTTGACCCTTTGTCAAACAAAAGAGCTTTCAAACTTTGACTTTTAAGCCTCAGAGTGAAAGATCTTTGTAAGGAATTTGTATATTTTGCTGTAAGCAAAGCAAGTAATATATGCCTAACTCTCTCAAAAGCAATTTAGCTTCATTAAGTGCCTTCCAGACATTAGAAAGGTATTTAAATGGTCATAAGGTAGATACAGGAACAAATGAAAGGATATATGAAAACAAAATGTTTCTTATCAATTCAGGTACTTTGCTATAGAATATTTATTCAAAACAACTTTTCTCCAATAACAAAAGATCTGAGTCAAGTATTTTCTCCTAAACCTAGTATTTAACTTCAAATCAGTAAGCTAATGAAAAACTTTCTTTGTTCCTTGTGGTATTTCCCCAGCCCCTCCTCAATGCCTATTACCCCAAGTCCTGAATGATGGTTTATTTCCAAGACAGTGCAGGAAGCAGGACACTTCCAAGAGAGTCTCGGACAGACCACAGTTAGCCGTTCTGGTTTACAATCACCCAGAAAAGTTGACACTCATTATTTGGGGTCAGAATATTCTTGGGAGATGAAGTCAGCCCTGGGGTGTCTTGGAAGTTAGATGATATACCATGGCCGACTTGGGGATACAGCTTATTCGGGCATCATCTTCTGGCTCATCCTTGTGTCAGCATGAGCAAAAACCAAAACAACAACAAAACCCACTTGAAATTGGCTCAGTCTCTAAGGAAATCCCATAATGGGTTTGGCCTCTTGGGCCTACCTTAATACGCCCAAATCAAGAATTATCTAAGAACAAGGATCCTTGACAGCTTGTCTTTTAGAGGATTTCTTGGTTTTCTTGAATGTATCCCCCAAAAAGCATTTTTAAATGCTTCAACATTTAAAAGTTATTCGTGTGCTGTGTGAGACTAAGCAATACCTATCTTGGGAATTCTGTGTGACCAAGAAGGGTTTTAGGAAGGAGCTGGAATTTCTGAACAGAAGCAATGCAAATACACAGAAAACCTGGTGAGTTGGGATCATGTGTGGAAATTTAAATGATCCATGCTGTATAGTTTATTACAGACATGAGCTGCTGGATGTCTGAGTTAACTCTGCTGTGTCAGTCATTTCCTATTAAAATTGAATTTGTAGACCACGGAATAGGATCAGGATGAATTACATCTCTGAGGAAGAACAAAAGCAAATAGCTGATTTAATTAAATATGACATAATAAGCACTATATTCTATCCTCTAGACCTGCACTCCAATACAGTAGCCACACATGTGGTCACCAAGCAGTGTTCTAAGTGTAACTAAGGAACAAAGTTTTAAATTTTTACTTAATTTTTAGAAAATTAAGTAGAAAACTAAGTTAAATTGAAAAACTGATTCTCAGTTCGGTTATTGCAAAACTTAATTATGTTTGGAACAACTTGGATGTGTGAGACTATTTTTTTCCAACTATAAATTTTATGAAATCTAAATACAGATTGCATACTTCTGATGAAAATTTAGCATCCAAATTGAGTTATGCTCTAAGTGTAAAATACACACTAGACTCCAAAGACATAATATTTTTTAAAAATGTAAAATACCTCATTAATAATGTCTGTTGGCTACACAGCTAAATGATAATATTTGTGTGAGATATTAAATAAAATATATTATTTTAAAATAAATAATAAATTATTTTAAATCAAGTATATTATTAAAATTAATGTCACCTATTTCTTGTTACTTTTTTTAGAAATACAGAAAATTTAGAAAAAAAATTAGAGATTTTATTTATTTGAGAGAGAGAGAAAGAATGAGTGGGAGCTGAGGGAGAGGGAGAAGCAGGCTCCCTGCTGAGCAGGCATCCCCACACGGGCTTGATCCCAGGACCCTGGGATCATGACCTGAGTTGAAGGCAGATGCTTAATGGACTGAGCCACCCAGGTGCCCCTAGAAAATTTTAAATTACATATGTAGTTCACACTATATTTCTATGGACAGCACAGCTCTAAACAGAGCTGCTTTTGATCCAAGAGGGAATAACTTATGAGGTTCTATTGACTGGGTGGCATTCAAGGGTGCACTGCGGGAACTCTCTGAACTCAAAGTGAATGGTCAGTCAGGTTCAAGGTAGATTATGGGGCATGATGTAAAGCCGGGTAAAGGCATTCTGCGTATGTTAATTGCTGAGGTAGAGATCATACATGCGTAGGTAGGACCCTCATATAGCAAAATCAACTGAAGTTTGTCTTTCAGGGACCTGAGAGGGAATTCATTTAATTGTGACTGTAAACTGAAGTGGCTAGTGGAATGGCTGGGCCACACCAATGCAACTGTTGAAGACATCTACTGCGAAGGCCCCCCAGAATACAAGAAGCGCAAAATCAATAGTCTCTCGCCCAAGGATTTTGATTGCATCATTACAGGTAATGTATTCCAAGTCATTCCACCTCATAAAGCTAACTTAAGGGCTACATGTTGTGTGTGTGCAGGAATTGATATTTTTTATATCTTTAAAAACCAAATGACCAATTTTAATTTTTAAAATATGATAAAGCATTAAAACTTTGTGGGTTTAAAAGCAAAGTAAAATGATCATTTTACTGTTTCTCTTAAATAAATGTATCTCTTAAGGACATTTGAGATCTAGCCAAGGAACGAGGCATTAGTACATGGTTATTCATCATCATTTCCTGTTTTTGCAGAATTTACAAAGTCTCAAGACCTGCCTTATCAATCACTGTCCATAGATACTTTTTCTTATATGAATGATGAGTATGTAGTCATTGCTCAGCCTTTTACTGGAAAGTGCATTTTCCTTGAATGGGACCATGTAGAAAAGACCTTCCGAAATTATGACAACATTACAGGTATGAAAAGCCTGATTGTATTTTGAATAGAAAGTTAAGCAGGTTCGACCAAGGGCAACAGAAAAAGACAACCGGTATAGGGGGATCGTTGGGCATGCTAGAGTCCTTTAATCCCCAGCTGTACCATTTACTAAATGACTGGGGATTGTTCCCTAAACCTTAATTTCCTGACTTGTAAGTGGGAATAATAATACCTAACTCACGGGGTTGTTGTAAGATAATGTATTCATAAGATAATATGATCACATATTCAAGAAACTTAGCATAGAACCAAGCATAGTAAATGCCAAATAAAAGGTAGATTATTTTTCTTCGAAAGAAAAATATTGGACTAGGAATCATGAGTTTTAATCTAGGTTCTGCCACAAACTAGATGGGTGAGCCACTCATCCTCACTGGGCCTTCCCTTTTTCTTAACTATAAAATAAAGATGTTATTTTAGATCAATGAGTCTCAACCTCTGTTGTACAAACGTGACCCCCTCAAAATGTTAATGTACTCCTGTGACAAAAAGGGATTTTGGTCCAATAAATCTGTGAACCATATCTCCCTCTTGGAGATTCATAATAATTATGCATTAGAGGCCCTGAGAAGTCTAGCAGTGAGGAAGCCTCTTTCCAGTGTTTTGTGCATTTAATTTGACCTTGGAAACCACTTTTCTTCCATGAAAACTTTTACTTAGGTGACCTATTAAATTTTGTTCTCATTTCAACAACTTTATAGTTTTTAAGTAAGTTAGAATATGGGGCTCCCTCTAAAATGTTTCCATCAGCTTTAGCTTCTAATACCTTTAAATCTGCTCCTGAGAACATTCAAACCTCCCTGTAAAAGAGTTCCCTTCTTGGGTGGGAAGGGTCATAATTAGATTGTGTTGGTGGCCGCCAGCCCCATTGTTTACAGGACTGAGACAAGTCTGGGGCTTGCTCGAGACTGAGGTGCCCAGATGAAGGGATCTTCTCCAAACTGAGGTCCTCCCAGAAACCTCCTTCTTTCTCAAGGAAGAAGGTCATGCTTCCCTTTTTCCCAAAGCCCCCTCAATTCTCCAATGAACTGCAGCAGCTTTGTGCAGTTTAAACCAGGTTCTTCTTACCTGTGTATGTCCATCAGTTATTCTAGATGAATCTTAAAATGAATACTTGAAAGAAATGAATCACATATATGCATATTTTCAGAAGACATCATCTCATCTAAGATGACAAATATATGCCCAATATGCTGTCACTATGACCTCCTTTACACCAGAAAGACATCACTAATCAATGTCAATGCTCTTGCTTACAGAGTGCAGCCCCGACTACAGAATCCTCAACACAGTTCTTCAGGCAGTTTCCCAATCAGTCAGTTGATCAGTATTGATACATAGTTGAAATCTAGTGACCATTCCTGATCTAGGTCAAATCCTTATTGTACAGAAGAGAAAACTGAATTCCAGAGAAGTTAAGTGATTTTTCCCAAAGACACACAATCAGTTGAGTCCTGAAAAGGGTCACAAATAGAATAATCTCACCTATTAGTAGAAAGAGTTGATGCAGAACTTACTGCCTTGGAGCTTCTAAAGTTAGAAAAGGCTTGGGGCCCAGATTTGCCCTGCTCTCTTTGGATTTCCTAGAGCCAAGCTGCCTCTAGTCCATATTTACTGATAAATGATATTTACATTTATTGATACCAAAAAGATACTGAGCAAGGATACTGATCCATATTGTTCTCTAAGATTTCTCAAAATAACTTTTAGGAGTATCACCTATGACTGTACCCCTCTTTCATTTTTCTCAAGGATTTCTCTTCCTTGTCTTCTCTCTTGCCACCAGTGACCTAAAGCTTCAGAAAAATGACAAGTGGCATCTCTCTCCTTTCCTAGAGGAAAATCACCTATTTTTAGAGCAAGAAGCCATTCACACTAGGAACAAACCAATTTCTGGTAGAACCATGGGCTACCATGGGCTACCCAGATGACTGCTCAAGACTTTGTAGCGTGGTTCTAGAAACTTGTGGGATCCTAGCCCAAGTCAGAAGCCCTGGAATAGCTCACCTCCCCACAGGTTGGGTTAAAAGCATAGAGACGCTGGTAGACCTGAGTTTGAATCCCAACTCTGCCTTCTAACAACACTGAATCTCTCTGAGTTCAGTCTGCTCATCTGCAAAAGGGAAGATAATAATATTTATCTCATAAGATTTTGGGGAATTTTTAATGAGATGATTTGACAAAGCACATAGTTGGTGATCAATAAATGGAAGTTTTCACTAGAATTACTATAATTAACTCATGATGTGTCAGGGAAAGCAATTCTTTCTTTCTGCAAGAAGTGAGAGGAGAAAACTCAAGCTGTAGCTGTGTGTCCTGAATGTCTAGTGCAGGTTGGATGTGACTTGACAACTCAGTTGTTGGTAACAAGGCCTTGTGAGGCACAAAGGCACAGAACTTCAGGATCCTGCTGCCATTGGGCCTTGGAAATTGGCCTTGCCTATTCAACCAAGGAAATCTCTTATTCCAGGCTGATTTTGGTGGAAGTTGTATGGCCTCAGGCTGCATGTTTACATGCTGCAAAAGAGGATGGCCATCCAACTAATCTCTCATTTGTCTTTTCCCAGGCACGTCCACTGTAGTGTGCAAGCCTATAGTCATTGAAACTCAGCTCTATGTTATTGTGGCCCAGCTGTTTGGCGGCTCTCACATCTATAAGCGAGACAGTTTTGCAAATAAATTTATAAAAATCCAGGATATTGAAATTCTCAAAATCCGAAAACCCAATGACATTGAAACATTCAAGATTGAAAACAACTGGTACTTTGTTGTTGCTGACAGTTCAAAAGCTGGTTTTACTACCATTTATAAATGGAATGGAAATGGATTCTACTCCCATCAATCCTTACACGCGTGGTACAGGGACACTGATGTGGAATATCTAGAAATAGCCAGAACACCTCAGACACTCAGAACGCCTCATTTAATCCTGTCTAGTAGTTCCCAGCGTCCTGTAATTTATCAGTGGAACAAAGCAACACAATTATTCACTAACCAAACTGACATCCCTAACATGGAGGATGTATATGCCGTTAAGCACTTCTCAGTGAAAGGTGACGTGTACATTTGCTTGACAAGATTCATTGGTGATTCCAAAGTAATGAAATGGGGAGGCTCCTCATTTCAGGATATTCAGAGGATGCCATCACGAGGATCCATGGTGTTCCAGCCTCTTCAGATAAATAACTACCAATATGCAATTCTTGGAAGTGATTATTCCTTTACGCAAGTGTATAACTGGGATGCAGAGAAAGCCAAATTTGTGAAATTTCAGGAATTAAATGTTCAGGCACCAAGATCATTCACGCATGTGTCTATTAATAAGCGTAATTTTCTTTTTGCTTCCAGTTTTAAGGGAAATACACAGATTTACAAACATGTCATAGTTGACTTAAGCGCATGACACACCAAATTCTTTGGCTGCCATCAGAAACTTTCTACAGTACATGATCCGGATGAACTCAATGCATGATGACTCTTCTTATCACACTTGCAAATGAATGCCTTTCAAACATTGAGACTGCTAGAACCAAGCACTACCAGTATCTCCATCCTTAACTGTCCAGTCCAGTGATGTGGGAAGTGACCTTTTATAAGACAAAATTGAATCGTGTGACTGTTCTTTGCAGTGAAGATGTGTAAATAAGTGTTTAATGGTATCTGTTACTCCAAAAAGAATTATTAATATGTACTTTTCCATTTATTTATTCATGTGTTCAGAAACAACTGCCAAATAAAATGTTTACATTTTCTTTCATATCCCAAAGGTAATTATTTACAGTTGTTTTATTCTTGGTGACGGTACGTTGAGGAAATAGTTTTATACAATAGGGTTATGTTTAGATGAAGAGCTTATGGTGTGAATAAGGAGTGAAGATGAAACACTGATATTCATTACCCAAGATTTAGGAACAAGTTTATCAGCTGATTTGGAACATTCAAGGGTGTTTCCAAAGGTCATGCTTTTAAGAACATTTTGTGGTAAAATGGTGACAAACTTAAAGCAGGGTAGAGAAATTTGCTTATTTCAAGAAGACTGATTTGAGATAAATAGTAAGACCCATCCTTTTCCTGACAGCTCTAGCTAAAAAAATTCTTCAAAAAACTTATAAAAGAAGCAAAAGTCAAGATTTTCAATTTTAAAAAGGCTATTTAGGGACTTTCTAAGTGTCTGACCCTAGAATCATCTGAGAGCTAATTGAGATTGTAACCTTATAGTACTTGCCTCAGATTCACCCAATATGTAGGCCTCTTGATCTGATCACTTCTAGACATCAGTTTGGATGTTACTGACATGCTGCAGAGTGCCCAGGAGGCTCATATTTGATTTTCTAAATTCCTACTCCTGGATCACATGGTTTGTTAGCACCTAGCACAGTGCCTATGGTAGGCTAGGCCCTCAAAAACTGCTTTAGAAGACGCATGTGTGTCCTCCTGTTATAATAATAAACTTCCGAAGTCCCTTTGATCTAATCAGTCCTATTTATTGAGTACCTATTAAGAACGGGGTATTGTTCCTGTGGTGTTGGGGAGGAGAATTGAGGAGGAATAGGGCATGGCCCTTGCCCTCTGGAGCCTTAGACTAATTGGAGGGTTAAGACACAGAAACCTACAGGGGCGCCTGGGTAGCTCAGTCATTAAACGGCTGCCTTCGGCTCAGGTCATGATCCCAGGGTCCTGGGATCGAGCCCCACATCAGGCTCCCTGCTCCGCGGGAAGCCTGCTTCTCCCTCTCCCACTCCCCCTGCTTGTGTTCCGTCTCTCGCTGTGTCTCTCTCTGTCAAATAAATAAAATCTTTAAAAAAAAAAAAAAGACACAGAAACCTACAGAGTAAGCCGTAAGTGCCAATCATCATCTGAACATTCTGATTATAAAGATCCCAGGAGTATCGAAGATGAGTTCCTGGAGGAAGTGGTCCCTGTTTTAACTTAAAGGGGAGATATGGTTTCAAAAGGGGATCACGGCATAGAAGATATTCCTGGCATGAACTGGTTCTTGCCAGGAATCAGAGCTTCCTCCAGCTTATTGCTCCCCACGCTCCTTTGCCAAATGAATGGGTAGGGGGAAGAGGGCAGACATCAACCCCTCTGCTGGCACATATCTGGCAAACTTGAGACACCAAAGGTACACACAGTAGTTACACAGCCTCCAAGAAGCAATACCGCAGGAAGTTATGCGTAGGAACCAGATTCCTTTACCACGTGGGACGATATTAACTGACATTAAAGTTATAGGGGACAAGAAGTCTTACCCATTCCCGATCTGGCACACAGGGAGAACTGGCCTTTGAGTTTCTTATTTTCTTCAGTTCCCTTTTTCTATAAACAGGATATATGTTGATATATATGTTGAAGAACACCTGCTTCGTACAGACTGGGTTTAAATCCAGCCTTGCCATGTACTGGCTTTGTCCACAGGCAAGTTATTTAAGTTCTCTGAGCCTCAGTTTCTTTATCTGCAAAGGGACAATAATGCCTACTCCAAGGACAGTGGAAGGATTAAATGAGATAATATGCACTTGGTGGATTGAATTTTCCAAATACGGCCACAATATTTCCCATCCTACATGTTCTATGAGAACCTTGCCCCCACCCCATCAAGAGGTAGTGCCTAATTCTGTTATCCTTAAATCTGGGCAGGCTTATAATCAATAGAATGTAGTGGAAATGATGCAGTTTGACTTTTGAGACTAGATCATAAGAACAATGAAGCTTCTACCTTGTGAACTGGGACAATCGCTTTTGGAACCCTGAACAGCTACCCACAAGGTCCCACGAGGCTGAGGCCACCATTGTGAGGAAGCCCAGGCTTCGGTCGACAGCCCCAGCTGAGGTCTCATCTAACAACCACATCAAGCACCAGTGCTGTGAGTGAAGATGCCTCCGGGTAATTCCAGCCCCGAGTTGTCAAATCTTCCCCACTGGGGCCCTGGACATTACGGAGCAGAGACAAGACATCCCCACGGTACCTGGTCCAAATTCCTGACCCACAGAATCTATGAGCATCATAAAATGGTCACTTCAAGCATCTAAGTTTTGGGGTGATTTGTTACACTGCAGCAGTGATCAGAACAGCATACAAGGTACTTAACACCGACCTGACACAAATTAGCACTCACCAAGTGTGCCAACTCCACATCCAGAATATTGCATGCTTCAGGGTCATGTTCTACATTTATTACCTTAATGTAATTCACGGCCGTTTCATTTGTAAAGGATATCTCTTGTTTTCAATACGTTGCCAGTGTTCGAACTCTGTGCCAGGCCTTCTGCTGAATTCAGGGATGCAGAAATGAAAGGCTTAGATTCTTCTCTGTTTGTTTTCACAGAAGCATTGACTATTTAAATTAGCAAACCGACTCTCTAATTCACCTGAACCCGGAAAGCCAGAGATGTGAAGTGAGCAGAGGGAGACAGCACCAAGCCAGGCCTCTGGACATTCAATCCAGATCCATCTTCATCACATGGAACTACCTTTCAACACTTCACCTTCCAATCCGAACCTGGGACTGTAGATGGGAAAGAGGTGAGAAGTGAGAAGGCTGACAGAAATTCAAGAAGAACTGAGGAGGAGGACACATGGTAGGATCCACTTTCACAGGAATTGGCCGGTCCTTCCTGAGACTTGCCCTCTCTCCCTGTACCCTTCTTCTGCCCTATACCATATAACTCTGCCTCCTCTCCAGCCTCAGATGACTGGACCTGGAGTGAACTCCTGATCCAGGGTTCAACCCAGAAGCTGGGCTGGGAAAGAACTGATCCAGTTCTTTCTCCTGGATATTTGGAATTAGGACAGAGAGGCTCGGTCACTTAGTCACAGGCACCAGATTTGTAAAGTGACTATCTTAAATCAGTTTCCCTCAAAGCAGAGGGATTGACTGAGGGGATGATTTCCTGTTACACCTGTAAGGGAATGAGACTAGGGCAGGGGAAGGTGCTACACAGAGATGTTCTTTCAGGAGAAGTTAGCTTCAGACTGTCTCCACAGGGAACTCCAGAGTATGAATTGTACCACACAGTGTGTCCTGCCTTGAGGCAAGGAGGATGGATGTTCATACCCCCCATCTAATAGTCATTGAACCAAGAGGATGGGGCATAACCTTTCAGACATCTCCAGTGATGAAGGTTCCCGTTGGCTAAGGACAATCCTCCAGAGAAGTATGCAAATGTAGGCTGTTATAAACTAACACCCATGGCAGCTGCAGATGGGTACTTCAACCCAGTAAAGAGCCTCTGGGTGGGAAACAATGGCATATGCTACAGGGACAGTGACTGAGCATCTCTAAGAGCAGAGGAAGCTGGTCTGAAAGGTGAGAAGAGAATGAGGTTGAAGGTCAGAGAGAAGCGGAGGTGAGAAGCTACATAGTCTGAGCGGGAAGGGGAGGAAGAGCAGAGAGAGAAAAGGGGAGAAAAGGAAGGGGGGAGGTCTGGTGGCCCCTGTAAGGTCGCCTGAGAAAACCAGACTCTGTGAGGCTAATGTACATATATTTATTAAGTAGTACCCTTGAGATGCCACCTAGAAGGGAGGAGAAGAAAGGAGAATTTGGCAGAGAGCAGCTGAGCCGTGATTCAGTTCCAATAAAAAAAAGCCCTGTAGGGAGCTGAGATGCTCCTTCTCAGGTGTCCCAAGCTGAAGCGAGGGGACCCACCAGACCTTTCCACCTCCATGGTGATTAGTCACTGGATGTGGGCTGGAAGAAAGTATGGCCCGAGGTGAGGCTGTGTTTTAGCCACAGCAATCCCCAGAGACTAGGAGACGGTAGCAGAAGCTGTTTCTGGGAGTCCTCCCAGCAGCTGGGAAAGTAAGTTTTTAATTCCCGAAAGAGGGAGGATCTGGGCAGTGCAACACAGCATCCACCACAGGGGGAAAGAGAGAGAAAAGAGTGAGAGAGATTCCTAGTGACTGTCCATTTCCCGTTCATCCCTCATTGCATCCAATGGCACTCCCTGCCCCTGAATTCCTTTATGTACTTCTGGAGCCTTCTAATAACAACCCTGCCCCACCATCACCACACATACACATTTGGCTTTGTTCCGCATTAGTTTGAGTGGCTTTCTGTACTTGCCACACAATTATCTTCACCTAAGCAGAATGTTTAGGCATAGTTACCTCAATGTGGGTACGATGCTGAGTACTAGATATTTTCATCACCTTTTCCTCTGCTATTCAAACTGTGTGATTTTTTACTGATCTATCTTCAAGTTCACGGGCTGTCTTCTCTGTCATCTCTCACCTTGAATTTCTTTAAAAAGTAATATTACTCCAACTAGATCAGAGCTGCTCAACTTTTAAAAAATTTTCTAATGTTAAAAAAAACTTCAACTATGGAAATAAAAAAAAAAATCTCCAATGTATTTTTGGCCAATGTCTTTCCATTGTCTTGTGGACCAATATTTTTGGAAATTAGAATAAAAATGAATAATTACCAGAAAAATGATCACATGCTTTGTTATTGTGACAATGCCAAATTGCTGTAAAAGTTTCTCAACGTTCCTCTCAACTCCTGTACTCATTCCATCCCAAACTGATTCCAAACTCCTCCTGGCCTGGCACTGGTCCTAGGACCACATCTGTAGGTATACTGCTAGTCGATGAGGGCTCAACTTACTCAACGCAGTTCTTACATGTTGATCTTTGTGTGGGATGTAGATGCATTTTAACATGATTGCTATCAAGGGCACTGGGCATCCAGGACCACCACAGGCCTAGGAAGACCTACAAGTGGCCCTATAAAGTCTTAAGGTGGAGTTCAAAATCTGACCAGCTTCTCCTTCCACTCCAGCATCCTCCATTTCACCCACACTCCCTTCATGTTCACAATTTGCCAATCCCTGTTCATCTGAGCACGTTCGTACTTGCTTCTGTGCCTAGGCAACCCCAACCACCAACAATGCCCTTTCCCTACTCTCCTACCTTTGGACATCTTAGTCCTCATCCAACCAGCTACCTGTGGTTTCTCCTTTCTCCAGCTTTCTCAGCCCGTGGCTTTTACCATAAACAAGGCTCATAATTCATTCTGCCTTGTATTATGGTTGATTGTTGACCTATCCATCTCTCCTACCAAGTTACATATCCCTGCTGGTCAGGACTTTGTCTTAGGGGTCTGTGATTCTTCTATCCCATCCCACCCTCTGTCCCCTGGAATAGTCCTACTTTGTAGAAAATCCATAAAGCTGGTGGAAATGAAATAGCTTTAAGTCCACCAGCTTCAGCCTTCCTGTTTGCATATCTGAGAAGCAGCCTCCTCTCCTACAGCAAATTTCCAGCCTCATAAAGAATCCTGGCCATGGGTTACACCTAAAGGATAGACCTACCAAGACCACCTGTTTCCCAGGTATAACTGGGGTGGTCTGGAAGATAAAAGAGACACAATTTATTTCCTGAGTAAATCTTTATTCAAATACATGCGGCAAATCTACCTAAAACTTAATCCACAAAAACGAAGGATGGGAACTAATTTAATTAATCCACGGAGACCCAAAGAACAAGAAGCTTGATACTAACACTTTCAGAAAGTCTATGCCCTTTGAAATTTCTATCCCCAAGAGGGATCCACATTCATGGTCAGCACTACTCAGAGATGCCCCAAGGGGAACATCTTCCCTAGCTGAAGCTTTTAACAATAATTCTCAGCAAAACTGTGTCCCAGAAATCAGTCTTCCCAACAGTGCCAGATCCCAGGACAACTGTCCTTTGTCCTTCATTCCCTTAATCCTGTCTACCCACACATATTTAATAATTCTAAAGAAACTTTAAGAATTTTAATATTTTAATTTAATATTACAATTTATATTTTAACATTTTAATTTCATTATAATGATAGGTGGCACTTATTAAGCACTTACTATGAGCCAGGCACTATACTAAGCGCTTTATCTGTATTGTCATTCCATCCTCTATGATTCTGTAATAAGAGCATTGTTTTATAAATGAGAAAGCTTAGTCTTAGAAAAGCTAAGTAACTTGCCCAATCATATAGCCAGTTAAGAAGCAAAGACAAGATTCATTTTGGATAGTATCCATCAGTGGCATGCTATGAAGTGCTTAAAGACGAAATATATACTAAAAATTCAGGACTCTGAATTCTTCTGTGGCTGGGTGGCACAGTCGGTTGGGTGTCCAACCCTTGGTTTTGGCTCAGGTCATGGTCCTAGGGTTGTTAGACCGAGCTCTGCATCAGGCTCTGCGCTCAGCACCAAGTCTGCTTGAGATTTTCTCTCCCTCTCCCTCTGCCCCTCCTGCTTGTGTTCTCTCTCTCTCTCTCAAATAAATAAATAAATCTTAAAAAAAAAAATTCATGACTCCTGTAAACTGCCAGATAGACACCCCAATCAAGAACCTGGAGTGTTTTAAGTATCCTAGGACTATTGATTGGTATTTACACCAATGGACAACAACAAGCTCAATTGTATCAAGAACATTTCTTGAACATCTATTATAAGCAAAGTGCTATGGAAGATGGTATAAAGAAAACAAAACGAGCAAGAAGTTGTCCCTACTCTTAAAGGATTTACATACCTCTGGGGTTTATTTCTAAAAGGCAGCATGCAGAAACAACAAAAGGGGCAAAAGTAAGTTCTATAGGGATCTAAAGGAGAAGTGAAACATGACCAGTGTTTTTCTTGCTTTTTGCCTGTAGATCTATCCTGTTGGTGGCCACAATATTTCTCTCTTTAGAGCAGTGGACATAATGATTAACAACATGTGTTGTTAGATTCAGGCAGACCTGGGTTTGCATTTCACTGTGGCTACTCACTAACTCCATAAACTTAGACAAGTTAATTAATCATTAATCATTTCTCCACCCAGGTTCTGATCCCTGAGGAGACATAGTGGTTAGGATGCTTTTGGTTATAAGTTGCTGAAATCCAACTAAACTAGTTTAAATACAAAAATATGTATAGCTTCAGAAATACCTGGACCAGATACTCAGATGATACTTTCATAAATCTGTTTTTCTCTGACTCTATTGTTGACTTCTTTCTAAGTCAGTCTCTACTTTCATGGTGGAGAGACCCATCAGCAGCTCCAACAAAACATCTTGCCAGTTTAGCTGTGCCTAATAGAAAGATGGTACTCCTTTTCCAGTAGTTCTAGCAAAATTTTGGGGCTGATGCTCATTGGCCCAGTACCCATCCCTGAAGCAATTGTTCTAAGTATAGAAGGCTCTGATTGGCCAAACATGGGTCATATGCCCACCCCTGGAACCCACAGGTGAGAACCATGTGCATTGAAAGTGAGGTAAGGGTATTTCCCTAAAGTGAAATTGTAGTGCTATTAAAAAGAAAGAAAGGATGCTGAACAGGCAAAACACAGAAGTCATCAGCCAAAGGTGTGGTCTCTGTGGAGAATCTCCATTTAGAGAGCTGGAGTTACCAGGGAAGAGGCCACACCCTTAGATGTGTCTAGAATCCCTTCACTAAAAGGTTTCAAAGAGCCGTTCTGGCTCTTATTTTGCAAAACTTGACAAAATATAATCTCCCATCTTTGTCTATTATTCATGATGATTCACTGCTACAATTTCTATATACATTTTTAAATGGTGTTCTCTCAAACATTCTGTTTTAAAATATTTAAATTGATATCTTCTGTTTCAAAATGATATTTTCCCAAGTGAAGTCAAGCTGCCAATTCTGATTCCATGGCCACCCATCCCTGGGAAATGAGAACAAGCATTCCTAGATCATGTTTTGTTCTCCTGGATGTGCTTTGACTTCAGATCAATCTTCACCAGGCAAGGGTAGCTCTCTTCTTGCTCTAATCACCTTGAGCTGGCTTGAAGATTAAAATCTTAGTGGCTCTTTATTGGCCCAAGACTTTTCCTGACTTAGCTTTCCCACAGGTATCTAGGCATTAGCTGGAAATTGTCATAGATCAATCTCAGCAGAGAAGAGAAGAACATAAAACACTGACTTCTGTTAATAATTGTTCCTGGACCTGGTTTCCCCCCCAGAACCTCCTAGAAAGCAAACTAACTATACAGGTTCCTGGGACCCCAACTCAGAGCCACTGAAACTGAATCTTCAAAGAATAGGACCCAGGAATTTTTATTTTTAAACATTCCTTAGGTGATTGTGATGTTGCTAGCCCATCACCAGTTCACTAGCTGGGCCTCTGCTCTAAATAACCACGTTGAACTGACCAGTGGCATGTCAGGAGCACCAAGCCTGTGGTTACAAAAGTTGGCCAAAAGCTTTGGAACACGCTAGCTTTAAGGATTACCTAAAGCAAGACATGGAGTTTCTTTCGGCCTTAGTTTTCTCTATAAGATACTGGAACTGGATCAGGTCAACCTATAGATCCTTAGAGCTCTGAAAAATCTGTAACTGTGTTATAATGGAGAAAAAAGTCGCTTGGAAGTTTAGAGATCTTGGCCCAATACAACGGCCTTTATAGTTTTGTGACCTTGAGAAGTCACTTTCACTCCCTGGCTCACAATTTCCTTTTTTTTTTTTAATTAGTTAGTTGGAATAAATGAGTTATAATTTTATGATAGCTATAAGATAACAATTAAGCCTTAGATAATTCTCCAAAATAATCTGTCAAAATGTACAGTATGAACGAGCCGAGGTTGATCATAATTTCCTGTTGACTTGGTTTGCTGGGTTGAGAATCTGCAAGCAGCATTTGGTATGTTGGTGTTTAATGGATATGACATTTCACTACACCAAATGGGAATGGAATATTTTTAGCACAGAATTCTCTAAGTTTTAGTAAAGAGGGCTTGTTCTGTGAATGGAGTGTGAACAAGCAGAGATACTATTTTAAAAGACCAAATATAATCCCCCTCCCCATCACAAAATAGTCATATGTGTACATATTTTCACCACAAAGCTTGAAGAACTTACCCCTTTTTATATCTTCTAAAAGGCAGTATTACATCTACTTTAATAATTCTACTGGCTCACACACACTCCTCCTTTCTTTGCATGGCCTGCCTATTTATGATTAATAGGCTAAAATATTGTTAATGATTGAAAACAATAATAATAGTTACCATTGGGTTGCCTGGGTGGCTCACTTGGTTAAGCGTCTGCCTTCGGCTCAGGTCATGATCCCGGGATGTTGGGATCAAACCCCACATCAGCCTCCCTGCGTAGCTCCCTGCTAAGCTTCTCCCTCTCCTGCTCCCCCTGCTTGTGCTCCCTCTCTCTCTCTGACAAATAAATGAATAAAATCTTTAAAAAAAATAATAATAATAGCTACCATTTATTGAGCACTTACTATGTGTAGAACATGTGCTGAATATTTTATATGTATTTAGTCATTCAACCCCTTCAACAATGCTATTATTATCCATTTTTTCAAAAGAAAAAATGGAAGTTCAGAGATGTAGAGAAGTCTACCTAGGGCATGCAGCTAACAGCAGAACCAGGATTCAAACCAGGTCTCTCTGCAATCGGAGCCCTAGTGATTGACTTACACTGATATACTTACACTGATTGTTATCCGTCAGGATAACCTGGGTTATTTGGTAATACTTCAGTAGCACTCAAATATTACTGGCTTAAAATAATAAAGACTTATTTCTTGTTCATGTTACTGAGAGCACTGTTCCAAGTCATCATAATCTGCATGCATTGATGCATGCATTGATGGAATAGCCACTATCTGGGACATTACTAAGTAACAGTATCAGAGGGGAAAGAGCCATGGCAAAGTATGCATGACAGCTACTACTGCTTTTATTGGATTTCTTTATCTGATTTTTTAAAAATGATTTTCTTTTATTTTTTTTATAACCACGCCCAACTGGCTTGTTTTATTGGAGAAGGGCATGTGGAGTTAACAACGTGAAGACAGTTGGGACCTGAGGTCGGGAAGAACACCCTCCCCTCCCCATACGTGGCCACTGCCTCAAATAAAAAAATAACCAGCTGTGGAGACGCCTGGGTGGCTCAGTCGTTAAGCGTCTGCTTTCAGCTCAGGTCATGATTTCAGGGTCCTGGGATCGAGCCCCGCATTGGGCTCCCTGCTTGGTGCAAAGCCTGCTTCTCCCTCTCCCTCTCCCACTCCCCCTGCTTGTGTTCCTGCTCTCGCTATCTCTCTCTCTGTCAAATAAATACAATCTTTAAAAAAAAAAAAAAACAACTATGGGAGAGCTGATGCGATTGAGGGTGGGGAAGGGAACACGGAACCCCAGGGCAGCAGAAGAGACCATGCGTGTGCTGGGAGGGCTCCAAGGCAGTGGTAGTACAAGTAACGTGAGTAGGACTCTCTGTATCTTCCACATAGGTCTATGTAAATATATAGAGAGAAGTTGTTTGCTTTCCCTTGCTCTCTGCTCTGCTCCAGCTACTTGCTGCAGCCCCAGCTCCTCTTTCCACATGAGGGCGAAGGGAAGAAGATGATGAGCAAGTCATCACCAAACTGTGATCAGACCCACACATCCATCAGCTTCTGGATCTTCTGTGCTATTACAGGATTCTTTAAGTGTTCAGTGAGTGCCTGGGGTCCTTCTGCATTGGTGGCTCACTCATTATCTGCTGCACCTCCATGCTGTCATGTTGCGCCTCCATGCTATCATGTCGGTTCTACTGAGCCATCATACAGCGTTGGTAACCGTCTGCCACCTCCTTACCATTGGAATCCAGATCTAATGCCTTCCAGTAAACACCCATGGCTTTTGTGTAGTCCTTCGTCTCCTCTAGTGCAGCTGCTTGCCATTTGTAACCCTTGATGAGGGTTGGCTCCAGCTGGATACATTCCTCACAGTCCTTGAGCACCAGCCGAAACTCCAGGAGTTTGGTGTAGCAGGCAGATTGATTGCTGTACAATTTGGCATCTCTTGGGCTCCATTTGATGGCTTCGGTATAATGCTTCATGGCCTGGGGAGAGTCCCCTCTCTGAAAACATTCATTGCCTTTGTTCTTCTCCTCCAAGGCCAGGTCAGGGTTTATACAGACCAGCCACTCTTGGTCCTTGAGAATTTTCTCCACTTGTTAGCATTTCTTGAGCACATCTGGTGTTCAGGGCTCTGCCAAAGACTTGTTATAGAAATGGATGGCATCCTTGCACTTTTCTTCTTTGAAGTATGAGTTGCCATCTAAGGCTATACCACCCTGAACACGCCCATTCTCGTCTAAAGTAGGAGTTGCCAATTCGAGAATAAGCTTTGGCAATCTGTCAATAGTCTTGGTTTTCTCGCCCCACCTCAACGGCCTTCTCAGAAAGCTCCCGGCATTTACTGTAGTCGCCTTTCTCGAAGTACACAGCTGCTTGACTGGTCATGTAGGGCATGTTGGTGGGATCTAGGTCCTTGGCTCTGTCATAGCGCTTCAAGGCTGTGTCAAAGTCTTTTGTCTTGGAGGCCTCACTCCCCAACTCTTTTTCTTTCAGTGCCTGCTTCTTCTTCTGGGGAGGATCTTCTTTTACTGGCTCTGGCTTGGTGTCCTTTTTGGGAAGAGGTGGTAGTGGAGCTTTTGCAACTCCCTCCTCCCCATCCGTACTGCCCAGACCAACTCCCAGCAAGACACTGAGAGTAGTCATGATCCGGGGATCTTACAGTTCGTACCTAGGTCACACGGCTTGTTTCATAGTTGCTCTATCAGTTGCTGGTAGGTAGGATCAGTGAGCAGCACCCTTGTCCTGGGATCACTCTCTAACTTGTGGTACAGATGCGGCATGTTGAAAGGATTCATGAATTTCCTCTCTGCACCACCGGGCCTCCATATTCTATAAGCCCTCTTTGAGCTGAGGATTATTTGCTTCATGTTTTAAACCTTCTTTGTAGGTTCCCTTGGCTTCTTCGGATCAGTTTAAGAACTCATGAGCTACTGCTTTCTGTGAATAGCCCTTGCCCCAGTCAGGCTTTAAGTCAATAATTTTGCAACCATCCTCATAAGCCTTCTGGTAGTCACCTTTCTTGGTGTAGGCTGCTGAGCAATTTCTGTAGAGCACGTGGTTCTGGGGATCTAGCTTAATTGCTTCAGAGTAGCACTGTAATGCATCAACGATGTTGCCCGTACTCAGGGCCTTATTGCCCTTCTCTTTTAGCTCATTTACCTGCTCCATAGCCCGGCCCGGAACCCAGTTGAATCAATTCCATCCACTCCACATTCTCAACCCTTAAAAATTATTTTCATTTAATATTTGGATAACTTTTTTCAAGGGAAGTTTCCCCCAAAATAGAGAGATTAAAAGGGCCTAAGCCCTCGGAGATATCACTGTTACTTTGATGAAGATTTTACTGTCTTGTCTTCCTAATCTGAGGCCAATATGTCAGGTAGTTATCAATGACATGAGCCAGATGGCTCATATTTATAATATTTACACTGGTGTAGGGCCAAAGTGCAGACTACTTATATATACACACATCTGCTAAAAGGCTCCTCCATGACAAAGAAGAACAGTTACATGGTAGGTGAATTCTCCCAGAAGTACAGCCCAAGCATGGCACTGCCAGCCTGCACTGGTGTGCTAGGAAGGGCCAGAGGGGCCAGCCCAAGATTCTGAGGAGATCTACAATGTACAGTGAAATGTGGCATGTATTACTAGTCCCTGATAACCCAGCACATTGGGCTATCTCAAGCTAGTCTCCCTTATCTTCAGGATACCCAATTTTACCTCCATCAGCTTCTTTCCAAATCTCTCCCCTTCACTTTTTGTTGAAAGGGTCAACTTGATGCTGAGATTTGAGATTTCTGCAATGCTCAGCTACTGCTTCAAGGATGCTGTAGTAGATGAATCATAACAATAACAATTATTATCATGCTATAGAAAGAGGTTTTCTCTTTAGAGGCTCCCAAGTAGAAACTATCATAATATGTGGGAGCAAGGTCAAGAGATACCACCATCTGATAACAAACTGAATGAGTCAGGGCATAGTTGATGAGCTCAGACATTTCCTGGACATATTTCAGGGCCCTTCCCAGAAATAACCCATTATCCATTGTGATGGGTGCCAGAATCATTCTCCCGGGCATGTTAGATAAACTCTACGTGGAAGCTGCTGGCTCCATGCCAGCCTCCTTAATAATAAGAGGGTTTGGTACCTCCTTAATAATAAGAGGGATTGTGGAAGAAGAAGAGTTGGAGGGCAAGAAATGCAGTCTCTTGGGGGCGAGGGACAAGACCCAATGGTTAACAGGCAGAATATGCCCACTGTGGCCAGCAGAGGGCAGCAGAACCAGACTACTCCTGCAGGTGGCCCCTGTGGCCCCTGTGACCCCGTGGCAGCTGCCGTGGACATGGGTGCTCCAGGAGACCAGGACCACAAAGGGTAGTCCCTAGAAAAGGTACAGCTAAAGTGGGAAAGGAGGTTTGGGGAAAGAGATTTCCTTCCCAGTGATGATATTCTTCCCTGAAATCAATCCACGGTCCAGCCTCCTGGAAGATGAGATTAATCTTCCAAAGCCTGGTCATCCCCAGAGGAATAGTAAGAACAGCGATTTGGATCACGCAAAGCTGAAGACTAGAACATAAACTCCTAATGACTCAATCAAGATAGAGACAATTCATTAAACTCAGCCTGGAACAGTCACCCATGCTTCCTTGTATGCCCCAACAGATTTACCATCACATTGCCCATGCCCCTAGTGTCCACCGCCTCTACAACAAAGAGGGATAATATAAACACTTTGCTCTCATCTTCCCAATAGATCTCATGCCCTCCATCTTCTTTTCCAGAAGGTCAGTGTTCTCACTCAGAGGGTGGTGAGTACAGGCAATACGCACAGTGAGGGCCTGGTTCATTGCCTCCCGTTCTTCTTTGGTTAAGTCAGAGATGACTGAGTATAGTTGAATTTTACTGCCCTTGAAAAATAGCAAGACTCCTTACATCTCACATGTAGAGGTAGGGTCAAGGGCAGCATACCACTATGAATTATTCCTAATAGATGACTGTCCCAAAGGGTCGGGGCAGACTCAGATGCTTAAAGGAAATTATGGCTAGCTTTGTTATCAAAAATGTAAGTCTAACCAGGCAAAAGCATTGCTGGCAATGAATTTCCAGTCCTTCCCCTGGCCATGTAAGCTAAAGAAGGTCCTTCCTTTTTCTCTTCAGTTCCTTCCTTTCCCACGGTCCTCCCAGCAGGCTCCTGTTTTAGGGGCTCTCATGAGGCAGAATTGGGAGGAGAATAACACAAAGAAACTCACAGATCGGGCTGAAGGAGCATGTCCAAATCTGTGTTTTAGAAGAGAGAAGCCCAGAAGCAGCTGTGGAAGGGGAGTGGGTGGGCGAGGACATGGGGATTCTAAGAAGTGTTTCTGTGAGTTGCAGCCTTTCATGACATTAAAAAAATATATATATTGCTCAACTGTGTTCATTTGGTGCAGATCTTCTTTGAGAATGGACCCTATGAATCATAGTTTCAATAGAATTATAGAAGACACTAACATAATTCTGCCTCTTCCTTTGAACAATCATTTGCATAATTTGAGTAGGTTATCCTGTAGCTCATGAGGAGCATGGAAAATTACCTAACTCACAGAATCTCAGCATACCAAAAACCAAGCAAATCAAAAGCCAGAAATACTTATCAAAACTCTGCTGTTTCTGTCTTCGCTTCCATGTTGTTGCACCTAAAGCTTTTTAGAATCATCTTTGCTGCTTGAAAACTGTTAGAGATATTTCCACTCCATCTCTCTTGGAAAGTTTCTTTTTCTAGGGACCGTTAGCTTTACCATCTCATTACACAGCTCGAGGCTGTCCTCCAAAACCTCTCACTATGACCCAGACTGACCAGGCTGATGCCTTCTACACTGATGCCTCCCCAACATGACAGAGCCAGTGATCTTGGTTCAGTGCCTTTTTCTGTCCTGGAGGGACCCTTTTAACTTCCGGAATTGAAGGCATGTAAAGAAGAAAACAGTTGCTGGGTGTTATTATAGCCCCAAGGCCAAAAGGCGCTTAATTAATTAAATGTTACATGTGGATTTAGGGTGACACCGGGAGTAACAGGCCTGGGGACAAGAGTGGCTTTTCCTCCTTAAAAAAGGAAAACGAACAGAAGAGGTAACATTACCTAGAGAAAATCTCCTGGTTACAGATAGAATTTTGATATGTGAGCAGCTGGGATTTCCTTCTCTCCCAGATTTTTTTCTTCATTGGAGGAAGATGAGGGCAGAGATAACTGAGAAGAGCTGGAATTCACTGGGGAAATTACCTCAGAAACCAGCTATAGATGAGGGTACCACAGAAACAGGTCCCCCTGTAACCATGGTAACAAGCAGAGGAAGAAAGGGGTGGAGAGAGGAGGGAGCAAACAGCCAGTGCAGTTAGAGGGCAGGAGGAATGCAGGGAGGGGAGGGGACACCCAGGTCAACGGAGTGAGTGACAGGAGCTTTTAAGCTAACTTCAGGTTTTTAAAGGAAGAAAGAATTTGTGACTGCAATTAACTAGGAAGGCAGGATGCATGTTACATTATGGATTCCTTTTACATTTAGAGAGTGTTTTAAATGTTTCTAGAGTTTAGCTATTTTAACAAAGCGAAATTATGAGTGAGCAGTGGAAAGTTGTGGTTTAGTTGGGGGTGGGGATGGGGAGGGTGGAGGAGAAAGGAAGGCACACTCGGAGCTACCCAGAAGCCCAGAGACTGCAGGCATCTAGAGTCAACACAGCACCCGACTGCCTCCTGGGGGCAGCTGTCTTCCCAGAGATGGCCTTACAGGCTTACGGGGAAAAACCAAAGCCAGAAGTACAGGAGGCCACATTTAGCAAATATAAATACAGGATGCCAGTTAATTTTGCATGTCAGATAAACAGCAAATAATATTTTAGTAGGTTTGTGTTCCACGGCAACCCTTATAAGGTGGCACCCACTAATTAAATATCTTCTTATTCTCTCATCCCCTATATATTTTAAAAAAGAAAGGAGAGAGGCAAGGAAGGAGAAAAAGAAGGAAGGGAGGGAGGGAAGGAGGGAAAAATGGAGGGAGGGAGGGCAGATCTCAACCCTCTGAACACCAAATGGTTAGTTTCTAATTACTGACCCACACTCCATTCCTGCTTGCTCCTCTCTCTCCTCATCATCATAGAACTTTCCTTAACTATTCAACTTTCTTTAACTAACTCAATGTCTTCAAACAATCCGGTCAGAACAAAGCCACACACAATCAGACCAAACCTCTCTGATTCCTACAAGCTCCGACTGTCTTTTCCTGGATGCTACCTGTGTGTGATGACACCTCCTCCAGCCTCACCTGGTGCCTCCACACTGACCTCACCAAGCTTTCTTACAGCTGCCTGTTGTTCCTGCCGGGTCTATATCTGTACCAGTTGACCCCACCTCTGAGCTCCCTGCTGGCACTTTTTTCGGGCCTTTGTCCGTGATTAATACACACCTCTTAAAGCATCTACCAATTAAGTGGCAGGTATCAATAAATTCCATCACAGCAATATTTCAAAGAAGTGTTTTACAAAACAAATCAACGTCTATGGCTCAGCAGCGGTACTGATGTTCTCGGATGGATTTTTCTCACTCATGCCACTTCAGCTCCAGCCCTAACCAAACACCACTATAGAAAAGACCAAGCACAAGACAAGAAATGGGTTCACACGTCAGCTTAAAACTTCAATCAGATCATGTCATTTGGGTTAAGAACATCCTATATTATCTTGGGATTTGTGTGTTTTACTGTATGGATGTCACAACTCAATGAAAGATAAAATATTAAGTGGCCAACCACAGTAATTCATTACCACATCATCCCTTTTTATTCCTTCCTGACAAGGATCACAATCTAGTATTTATGTTGATTCATTTACTGTCTGTCTTTCCCCTCAATCAGAGTTGGTAAAATGATGGCCCATTGTCCAAATCCAGCCACCATCTCTTTTTGTAAATTAAGTTTTATTGGAACTCAGCCATGCCTGTTCATTGACTATTTTCTGTGGTTGCTTTTGGGCTACAGTGGTAGAGCTAAGTAGTTATGACAGAGATTTCGTGGCACCACGAAACCTAAAATGTTTACTATCCAAACAAAATTTGACAACCCTTGCCCTAGACTGTAAATCTCATGAAGGTAAGAACTGTGTCATTCTTGCTCATCTCTATCATCAGGGTCCAAACAGTGCCTGGCCCAAACTCAGCAATCCTTCAACAAATATTGGCTCCCCATTATGCCTTCTGCCAACTGGCCCCTACTGCAGTCTCCTAGTTGCTCATCAGAGCCTGGATCCTGGCTAGTTGCCTGCAAACTGAAGGTTCTTGCCATCTGCCATCCCCTCCTAGTCCTGCCTTCTTGCTCTGTATCTCCAACTGGTGCTCCTGAAAAGCGATCTGATCAAAACCAACAATCCCACACCACAAAGCTTCCTCTGGGTTTTGTCCATCAGAACCATGTTTTGTAATCAATCTTCATGTGGCCAACCCATTCTTTATAATCATGAAAGCATTCCTATCTAAAATTTCATTCTTCTATCATTCAGCTTCTTGACAACATATTTATTTAAGTTTTTTTCTATTATAAAAATGATTTATAGGGGGCGCCTGGGTGGCTCAGCCGTTAAGTGTCTGCCTTTGGCTCAGGTCATGATCCTAGGGTCCTGGGATCACCCCCCCCCCCACCCGCCAGCTTCGGGCTCCCTTCTCAGCAGGAAGCCTGCTTCTCCCTCTCACACTCTCCCCACTTGTGTTCCCTCTCCTGCTATCTCTCTCTGTCAAATAAATAAATAAAATCTTAAAAAAAAAAAAGATTTATAGGTATAACGTAAGATTTTGGAAAAATCAAAAATAAAAGGAAAAAGTCACCAAAACACAATCACTTTCATCATTTTGATGTGGTTTCTTTCCGTTGTTCTATCTTTCTATGCTTTTTTTTTTTTAAGATTTTATTTATTTATTTGAGAGAGAGAGAGAGAGAGCACATGAGACGGGGGGAGGGTCAGAGGGAGAAGCAGGCTCCCCGCCGAGCAGGGAGCCCGACGCGGGACTCGATCCAGGGACTCCAGGATCATGACCTGAGCCGAAGGCAGTCGCTTAACCAACTGAGCCACCCAGGCGCCCTCTATGCTTTTTTTTTTAAGCACACTTGCGTAAAACAACAAAAAATGTCTGAAGGTAATTTTTTCTCTTGCATTATAAAAGCATTTTTATATGCACATTCTTTGTAAATTATTATTTTTAGTACCTGCACAATATTACATTGAGTGAATATATTTATGAAATATTTCCCTATTGTCAAAAAATATTTATAATATATCCAGATTTTTATAACCAAAAAAAAATTATGAAGATCTTTGTCCTTGTAGCTTTTTTCCCCCTACCTTTTGGATTACCTCCTCAAGTCAGATTTCCAGAAGCAGAATTACTGGATCAAAGGATTTTGTTTGTTCGTTTCGATACATATTGTCATTCTCCCTTTTTAAAAGGTTTTTATGGATAAAGTTCTCAAAGTAAATATACTCATAATCCTCTTTACTGTATCCCAAATCCATAAGAATGAGAGATAATATATTAAGATATATATTTATACACTACTCTCAAAACACAAGAGAAAAATCTCAGTGGCTCAAAACACAGAGTAAAGCTTAAACAATAAGGGAACTGTTAAGTCACAGGAACCGAAGATGGGACTGGAGCCAGGCAGGCAGAAATGGAGTTAAATACCTCCTAGAAAAAGCCGGAATACACCTTCTGTAACAAGAACCTGAGCTGGACTTCCCACTCAAGAACAGTGGGTGATATCGCTCCATCCATGCATCTAGAATTGTGGCAGAAACACACTACTTGCTCAGGGCCAGTGTCCATAGCACAGTCCCCTTCTGGTCTGTACCATGTGAATTGTAGGGAATTGTCCCTCCAGAAATGGGGAGCTCTGAGCTGAACTACAAATACATGACATCGGTTGAGTCTGGTCAATCCATGAGACCAAGGCTAAGGCAGCTAAGAAATTACCTCACAGACAAGGGAGGTATAGGAGAAAATTCCCACACAATATGAGATTTCCAGGAAAAGTTTAAAAACACATTTAGCACAATGAAAAGTAGTCACAAAAGAAAGATTTATATCCTAAGGTGACAGAGATACAAGCACCTGACAAGAAGTTTGAAATGAATCTGTCTGAAATCTTCAAAGAAATAAAACAAGGTAACATTAATAAAATCAATAAGATATTCTAAAACTGGAATAGGTAAATACTGAAAAGAGCATAACAAAAATTATCCACCCTCAAACTTAAAAACAAAACCAGCCCTTAAAAGAACTGTACTTCACTACATTGACAGAAGAGGGTGATCTTGAACTAGGAATGGCAAATTACTCTATATCCATGACATGAAATGAAGCTCCATAAATCCACACAAAGCTACTCCAAGGGGAAGAAAACAATTAGGATAAAAACACCTCAGCTGAAGAAAATTTTTACCAAAAACAACCACAGAGCAACCACAAAACACAAAATTCCAAATGGAATTAATATCCTCAAACAAGCATCTGAAAATATGAAAAATCACCTTAAATCAGAAATTTAAAATCCAAGAACAGAAATGGACAGAGTGGTAGATAGATAGATAGATCGATCGATCGAAGTCAGGAAAGAAAAGACAAAATCATCTTAGGAATGAAAGCTCCGTGTACCCAATGGAGAATAGACTCAAATGAAGTTTTAACAGAGTATTGAGGAAGATAAACAAGAGAAACAAAATAAAGAAGGAAGTAAAAAGATTCAGAGAGAAAGTGGTTGAAACGGAAGACAAAGAAAATTAAGGATATAGATCATCCCAACCCCTGAAGAAGACATATGAAACACTGGAATAAAACTTGTATTTAAACCTACAATCCAAAATGGAGAGATATACCATGTTCATGTACTGGAAGATTCAATATTATTAAGATGTCAGTGTTCCCCAGACTGAACTATAGACTTGTCTATGAAAAACTCCTTGTTTCTCCTTTCTTCTCACACTTAACAACTCTTCTGACAGTGTTGGGTAGTAGAAGTGTGGATTTGTTCCTACACCCACCAACTCTCCAATACCAGCTGAGTGTCCTATAGTTCAACTCAGTTCTGCACTGTCTACTTGGAGTTAGCATTAGATCCCACAATTTAAGGGCTCAGTACCACAAGACTGTCCCCACTTCTGATGCCTATTTTAAGTCCCAGGTTATCTCTTATACTTCTGACCAACAACCTGCTATAATTCAGGGTTCCTGTGATTCCCTCCTCAGGTCTGATAACTTGCTGGAACAGGTCATGGAAGTCAGGTAAACACTTACTATGTTTAGTATATAATAAAAGATATGATAAAAGACACAGATGAACATCCAGGTGAAGAGATACATGGGGAAAAGTCTGGAAGTGTCCCATATGTAGGAACTTCTGTCTCTGTGGAGTTGGAGTGTACCACCATCCCAGTACATGGATGTGTTCACCAACCCAGAAACTCCCCAAACCCTATACTTTTGGGATTTTATGGAGGTTGTATTGTGTAGGTATGACTGATCATTAACTTAATCTCTAGCTCCTCCCCCTTCCTCAAAGAATAGGGGGTGGGGCTGAAAGTTCAAAGCTTCTAATTGTGGCTACGTATTTCTGGTGACCAGCATGCATCCCGAAGCCATCCAGGAACCCACGAAGAGTCACCTCACAAAAAACATTCTTATCGGGGCACTGGGTGGCTCAGTCAGTCAAGTAGTTAAGCATCTGCCTTCGGCTCAGGTCATGATCCTGGAGCTCTGGGATGGAGCATCGGGCTCCCTGCTCAGGGGGAGTCTGCTTCTCCCTCTCCCTCTGCTCCTCCCCCCCTACCCCGCTCGTGCTCGCTCTCTCTCAAATAAATAAATAAAATATTTTAAAAACAAAACAAAACAACATTCCTACCACCCAGGGAATCCCAAGGGATTTAGGGGCTCTTTGCTAGGAACCAAGATCAAAGACTAAATGTTAGAACAGAAGATGCTACTTGTGCTCTCAGCACTTAAGAAATTACAAGGGTATTAGGACCTCTGTGCCAGGAACCAGGGACAGAAACATACTTTTTTTTCCTATTATTTCACAAGACTCAGTATTGTTAAAATATCAGTTCTCCCCAAATTGAACTATAGACTCAATCCCAATCAAAATCTCAATAAACTTTACTGTAGGAATTGATAAGCTGTTTCTAAAACTTATACAGAAATGCAAAAACCTAGAAGAGCCAAAACAATTTTGAAAGAAAAGAACAAAGTTGGAGGACTTAAAATACTTGATTTTGAGACTTACTATAAAATGAGCCATAATCAAGAAGAGTGGCATTCAATGGGAATCACCTCATACCTGTTAGAATGGTCATCATCAAAAAGATAGGAGATAACACATGCTAGCATGGATGTGAAGAAAAGGAAACCCTTGTACACTGTTGGTGGGAATATAAATTGGTGCAGCCAGTATGGGAAAATAGTATGGAGGTCCTCAAAAAAAAAAAAGAAAGAAAGAAAGAAAGAAAGAGAGAGAGAACTATCATATGATCTAGCAATTTTACTCCTGGGAATATATCCAAAGGAAACAAAAACACTAATTTGAAAAGATATCTGCATTCCCCATGTTCATAGCAGCATTATTCACAATAGCCAAGACATGAAAACAGCCTAAGTGTCCACTGATAGGTGAATGGATAGTTGTGGTATATATACCCATATGATGGAATATTATGTAACCATTAAAAAAGAGGACATTCTATCATTTATAACATGGATGGACTTAGCATTACCCTAAGTGAAATAAGTCAGACAGAGACAAACAACTACTGTAAGATCTCATTTATATAGAGATCAGATTCGTGGGGGTGCGGAAAGGGGGATTTGGAGGAAGATTGTCAAAAGGTACAAACTTCCAGTCAAAAGATAAATACTAGAGATGTCACGTACAACACAATGGCCATAGTCAACACTGCTAGATGATATATAGGAAAGTAATTAAGAGAGTAGATCCTAAGAGTTCTCATCACAGGGAGAAATTTTTTCCCTTTCTTTTTATTCTATCTATCTGAGATGATGGATGTTAACTAACCTACTGTGATAATCATTTCATGATATATGTAAATCAACCATCATACTGTATACCTGAACTTTATGCAATGATGTATGTCAATTATTTCTTAATAAAACTGGGGGGAAAACTGCTTTTAAAAAAGGAAAGAAACAGTGTACTGGGGGGCACCTGGGTGGCTCAGTCATTAAGCATCTACCTTTGGCTCAGGTCATGATCCCAGGGTCCTGGGATCGAGCCCCACATCGAGCCCCACATCGGACTCCCTGCTCAGCAGGAAGCCTGCTTCTCCCTCTCCCACTCCCCCTGCTTTGTTCCTGCTCTCGCTATCTCTCTCTCTGTCAAATAAATAAAATCTTAAAAAAAAAAAAAAGAAACAGTGTACTGGCATAAGACTTGACATATAGATTAGTGGAAAAGACCAGAAAGTCTTAAAGTAGACCCACACATATATGGTCAATTGAAGATATTGAAGACAATTGAAATAATTGTCTTTTCAATAAATGGTGCTAGAACAACTGAAAATCCATATAAAAAATGAACCTCAATTATTACTTTATATTATGCATAAAAATTTATTTAAGATCATAAATCTAAACATAATATTTAAAAATATAAACCTTGTAGAAGAAAATATAGTAGAAAATATCTGTGACCCTGGGATAAGCAAAGATTTCTTAGATTGGGCATAAAAAGCACAAAATATAAAAGGGAATTGATAAATAAGGCTTCATTAAAATTATAAACTGCTCTTTCAAATACGCCATTGAAAAAGAAATAGACAAGCCATGTAATGGGATAAAATATTCATATATATATATATATATATAGGACCAAAGAATTATAGCCAGAATATATAAAGAACTTTTATAACTCAATAATGAGAAGATAGATTACTTCATTTTAAAAACTAGAAAGGAAGGAAGATTGGGAAGGAAGAATCTCTGGCAAGCTGATGTGGAGTCCTCAAACCAAAGTCAGGGTCCTCTTGATAGAATGGGCTCACCTTAGTCCCTCTGCCATGCTCAGTAATTGGAAGGAGCAGCCCTAGGAAGCAGGTCTCTACACAATGGTGGCAGTGGATCTAGAGAGGCAGAGGTTGTGGCCAGCTAGGGAATTTTGCTCTTCACAGTAGAAAATAAAGGTGGTACATTTTCATGGCCACCCCATCCTCTTTCTCTCCTTTAGATTCTTCTTGGCCTTTGATCTCCCAAGTATTATTTTTCTCTGAGCCTCTATTCCTCCTCTGTAAAATCACAGAGATGGTACCAAACTTTATGCATTTTCCTAACATCTGACAAAGATGAGGAACTCCAGCTCTCCAAGAAGCCCCCATGAAATTTTGCAACAGAACAATACTATTCTCACTATACCTAGGGCCCACCCCTCTTCTCTAGCCCCAGAGCCCCTAGCATGGTGTGTACCCATCCATCTCAGGGAATTCTGTCCCATTCCTACACTGTAATAAGATGCTAGAATGCAGAAAATCCCACATTACACCATTAGCCAATTCCATGTGTGTGTTTCTCTCACAGTTTTAAGCAGCTTTTAAATGTTTAAAGCATCTTTTTTTTTTTTTTGGAAAACCTGGTGATTCTATCATAAACAATTTTCTGAAGATTCCTCTGGCCCACATGAGCTGTTAAACTTTGAAGTTGCTATGGGAACCAGTGTTTTTTAAATAAATTATTTATGTAAAGGAAAAAGAGACTTTGATGCCTATCTCAAAGAAAAACAAATGAGGCATTGGAAGATATTTTTAAAAAATTAAAAACCTGAACACATTAATAACAAGAAGAGCTTTTCATTCTTTACTTAAATTGTACAAATGGAAAGCTTGCAGAAATTCTGCTATGTGGGGAATTAGTCAATTATGTACTTCTATGAACAAAGTCAATTAGTATTTGTTGAATGAATGAATGAATGAATAAATGAATGAAGAATGGGAGACAAGGTAACCCTGAGACAGTGTTGGATAAACTGGTCATGCTTTACTACTCACTTGGGTTATGGGAATTAGAGGGGTTCGTCACCCCATGATTAACCACTAATCCCAGCTTTTCATCAGTTCTGTTCTTTAAACCTTGAGAGATTTCACTATGAATCACACATTCATTTTTCAGAAACCTATTTTCTGGGCTGTAGGCATTTAAAAGTTGGTGTCTACAAAAATGTCATACTATAAACCAGCTCAAGAAAGCCAATGATAATATATGACTGTAGGCCAGAGGCTTCCTGCCACACAAATTTACCCACTATAACCAGGTATTAAAATCTCTCAAGTATAACACAAGATCACATTAATTTTTAATGTCCACATTTGAATGACTGGAACCACTGGGATCATTGCTAAACCTCAGAGGCTGTAGTGGACACAGGGATGGCGAATCCTAGGTCACCCTACAGGGAAGGATTTTTCCAGCTACTGGGACTATTGTCCACAAAGAAACTTCAGTTGTCAGCATCTTCAGGGTCGGCCTCAGCTACAGAGAGATGCCTTGCCTATGGCCATAGCTTTCCTGGGACAGCTTATACCCCAGAATGTATGGAAGCCGGGGTAGAAAGTCCCAGCCATTTCGACCCAATGTGGAACAACTTGGGTGCTTTTGGTTGCCTGTAGGGTTCTTTGAGGCTGTTGGGCCTACATCTCAGTTCACCTTCTTTCTCAACCCAGTACAGCTTTCTTTTCCCCCCTCCTGAGTGTGTTGATCTCAAAGGCACTTCCTAGTAAAAACCCTGCACACTAAACTCCATCTCACAGTCTGCTTGCCAGAGGACCCAACCTCAAAAATTCCTCCTATCCCCTGCCAATTGCATTGCCAAATAAAATATTGCCCAATGAAATGTAAATTTCAGATAAACAATGGATAATTTTTTTAAAAGACTTTATTTATTTATTTGTCAGAGAGAGAGAGCACAAGCAGGGAGAATGGCAGGCAGAGGGAGAAGCAGGCTCCCTGTTGAGCAGGGAACCCAATGCGGGACTCGATCCCACGACCCTAGGACCATGACCTGAGCCGAAGGCAGACGCTTAACCAACTGAGCCACCCAGGCATCCCTGGATAATTTTTTAGAATAAATATGTCCCAAATATTTTTATGGCTTATGGCTCTACTCCCTTGTATGCCTAGTATGGTACTCTGCTTAAGTAAATGCTTGCTGGATGAATGAGAATGTTAGGACCCTGTCTTTTTTTTTTTTTTTAATATTTTATTTATTTATTTGACAGAGAGACAGTGAGAGAGGGAACACAAGGTGGGGAGCGGGAGAGGGAGAAGCAGGCTTCCCGCCGAGCAGGGAGCGCGATGGGGCTCGATCCCAGGATCCTGGGATCATGACCTGAGCCGAAGGCAGACGCTTAACGACTGAACCACCCAGGCGCCCCTAGGACCCTGTCTTAAAACAGTGCCCTGTCACACAAGGAAGAAGGCAGAGGTAGACAATAGTCCCCTACTTTCCATTATGCAAGTGTTTCTCAAAATGTCCACAGGTAAACAACATCCCAATGACCTGGAGGTGCTGGTTACAAATACAGATTCCCAGGCCTCACCCAATTAACTGAAGAAGGATCTCTGTGGCTGATCCCTAGAAATCTGCATTTGTAGCAGGCTACCTGGGTGATTCTTCTGCCTCCTAAAGTTTGAGAACCTTCGACACTGAGAATGGTGACCTTGAACTAGAAAGACCAGTTTCATCTAAATTGAGAAGGTCTTTCTGTGGTCACCAAAGAACTGGGGAGAGGAGGTGACTAGCCCTGTCTCTTTCCCACTTGTCTACTTGCTGTCCCTTTCCTCTTGAGTCTCCTTTAGATGGAAAGTAAGTTCTTGGACCAGGCTGATCACAAACTCTGGGAGAAACGGCTTATACGGATACCGATTTATTTATTCAACATAGTACTGGAAGTCCTAGCCACGGCAATCAGACAAAAAGAAAGAAATAAGAAGCATCCCACTGGTAAGGAGAAGTAAAACTTTCACTATCTGCAGATGACATGATACTATTTTTTGAAAACCCTAAAGACTCCACCAAAAAACTACTAGAGCTGATAAATGAATTCAGTAAAACCACATGATATAAAATTAATACACAGAAGTCTGTTGCATATCTACACACTGATAATGAAGTAGCAGAAAGAGAAATTTAAAAAACAATCCCATTTACAATTGTACCAAAAATAATAAAATACCTAGGAATAAACTTAACCAATGAGGTAAAAGACCTGTACTCCAAAAACTATTTTTAAAAAATACTGATATACTGGGCGCCTGGGTGGCTCAGTCGTTAAGCGTCTGCCTTCGGCTCGGGTCATGATCCCGGGGTCCTGGGATCGAGTCCCACATCGGGCTCCCTGCTCGGCAGGAAGCCTGCTTCTCGCTCTCCCACTCCCCCCGCTTGTGTTCCTGCTCTCGCTGTCTCTCTCTCTGTCAAGTAAATAAATAAAATCTTTAAAAAAAAAAATACTGATATACTAAATCAGAGACTCTGAGAGTAGTATGTTGAGCACAGCAGGGCCTCACAGAAGCCAGAGTGACTGGGATAGGCTTTAGGGAAGAGATGGCTTTGAATGGTAGGCAGTGTTTACATGGGCAGATTGGAGAGGTTTGAGCATTCTAGAATTCTAGAATCTTATAAGCAGGAGAAGCATGACAGGGGAGACATTTATTGTTAGAATGCTCCTGGAAATCAGAATCTGGGTGGCAGGTTCGGGAACATTCCTTCCTAGATAAAACACACAGTGTCATGTTTCTGCTGCCAGATGCCCCCCTGGAAATAAGCAGAGAAATCTTCCTTTGGGGTTTGATCAGATCTCAAATGGGTCAACACAATGCACCAAATGCTCGTCCACCGGGAGTTCACAGATTGGTGCCCCAGTTGGCTGGACACTGAGTTCTAAAAGCCCCCATTAATGTTTATATCTTTGGCAGAGTCCTCCTTACACAAAACTCTACTCTCTTCCCCACAGGATGAAGGTGGATGGGTGAGGGAGTGGTTTTCCCCAGATACCAACGATACCACAAAATTTTCCTCTCCCCATCTCTATTTTATCAAGTAAGGAACAATAAGATTCACAGGTAAGAGCCATCTATACGTTTGGGGTTTGTGAAAGGTGGTTTGGGGCTGATGAAAAAGATGTCACCTCCGTGGAGGGGTGAGGTGAGGGTTGTCACTCTCTGTACACACTTGGCTAGAGCAGCAGGTGCGTGTTAGGGAAGAATAAAAATCAGACTGGAAAACTGACAGCGGTTTGCCAGCCATGGTATGCTAAGAGTTACCGTTTATCTTCTCAGCACATCTTTATAGACTCATTTTATTCTTGTCATTCCAGTCTTAGCGCACATGTCACCTCCCTCAGAGAGGCCATCCTTAAGCACCCATTCTAAAATCCCTCCCTCCCTACTCTGTCACTCCATCACATCACACCGCTTTATTCTGTTTAGAGTACTACTCTTATATTTAAAATTATGTTGCTCATTTACTTATTTTCCCGCTTGTTATCTTTGCCCTCACTAGAATGTAAATTCCATAGGGACCGGGTCTATCTCTGTTTTGTTCACAGCTGCAGTCCCCTGCTTCACATTATTCCTAGCATTTAGTAAGTACTTGATAAAATATGTGTTGAATGGGGCGCCTGGGTGGCTCAGTTGGTTAAGCGACTGCCTTCGGCTCAGGTCATGATCCTGGAGTCCCGGGATCGAGTCCCGCATCGGGCTCCCTGCTCAGCGAGGAGCCTGCTTCTCCCTCTGACCCTCCCCCCTCTCATGTACTCTCTCTCATTCTCGCTCTCTCAAATAAATAAATAAATCTTTAAAAAAAAATATGTGTTGAATGAATGAGTGAACTTACATTTTCTTTTCATTAAACATCATGAATATTTGTTAATCCATACCAGAAACACAAGCATAAATGCCATAATGCTAGAAGCATCGGTACCACAGGGGCCCATAGCTTGCACTGTTCCTCAGAATCCATGTGGACTCTTTTGCAAATCCTGCGCTACATATGAAAAGTCACTGACAAGGTCAATGAAGAAAAAAACAAAAGTTGAGAATTTGCAGGTCTTTCTCAAGTGGTAGCACAGGGTTTTCTGATTTGACATTTAAGGGAAAATCAGCAAGTCAGTCTACATCCAACACAAATCCAAGAGTTGAAAGGTAATAATTACTCACGAACATTACATTTTAAAACCTTTAGCATGAAAAACCTTTAGACAGATGGATGTATTTCACTTAAATTTTATCTCAGAAAAAATTAGACTTAACTGAGCCTTTCTAATGAATAAAAATTTATTTTAACACTAAATAAAACTTGCCACAAGCTGCATATCCAATAGAGTATTTGTCAAAATTTAGGTGGAGAAGAATCAAATTCAATTAATCACCAAGAATTCAGAGTTGAATCAAGGATAGAAGAACAGGAAGAAGAATGTTAAAAGCTGTCACATGTTAATGAAGTCTGCAAACCACTTCTCAATATGTAAGATTATAATATTCAAAATTTTAGTTATCTGAGTCTCTGGGTTTAATTCTCCTATGTTTTGAATGCCACAAAAGTTCATTTCTTCAGATCTGCAAAGAGCACAGTTTTTCTAAAAATAGGCAAATAGGATCTGTAAATCTTTTACCCTTCTGAAGTCTAAGTATTTATAATTATGCCCGGCTTTTCAAAAGGAGGCAAGTACATTATCTGTGCCTTTTAAAGAAATGTTAGGGAATTTGGTTAAGTTTGTCAAATTTATAAGATGATTGACTAGCTTGAAGTGGGCTATTTGGGCTTCTGTTAGTGATTTTGAACCTTCTGCCTTCATCTATTCATTTTTCATTCATTTCCTTTTAATGTTATTTGAGTTATGGGTCTATGTCCATCATGAATAATGTGCCTCTAGTTCAGAATGTCTGTGTTCCTAGCGGAACCTTGCATAATTCATTCATTCAACAAGTATTTGTAAGTGCCTGCCTACCGCAGAAACAACAGTAAACAAACACATCTGCCTTCTTGGAACTTGCATTTTAGTGATGAAGACAAACAATAAGATAAATTAGTTAAATAAGTACTCTGGTAGATTGTGATGGGTGCTAAGAAGAAAGCTAAGTAGAGGAATGTCCACAGGAAATCTGTGTATGGGAGGGGGCGGGGGTGGAGTGGGCTTTTAAATAGCATAGCCAGAAAAGGCCTCAAGGAGAAAAGACGTCATTTGAGTCAAGATGGGAAGGAAGGGGGGCATGCCCGGTAGATAGAGAGCACTCATGTATTGAGTAACTGAACCACAGTCTGTTTGGGATGTCTCCTCCATGTGGGAGCTGATGTGTTTACACTGTAGATGGTTTGTCCCTTCTCATAACTCTTGAATGGTGTCCTTATCCACAGCCTATAAATAGCAATCCCAAATGCAGCTGATGTACATATCCACGTCCTCAAGAATAAACAGCTCTACACTGTCAGAAATTGGCTGGATATGTAAGGGTTAACACAGTAGCCTGGACTGGTGACAGGTAAGCAGCAAACCTGAGGCTGTTTGGATATGGAATAGTACTATGCGTAAGTTGAGATGAAATGGAAGTAATCAAAGAACTCTAAAGAGAAAGCAAAAGACAGAGAAGTGTTGCTCTCGGGAGTTAAGGTTTACATGTAAACCGCAAACAAACTCTACATTATAAACTAGTTTCCTATCTCTGACGTGTAAATGTGTGGACTTTCCTCCACACTTATCTACTGGTCATACCCAAAGGCATGTTGTTCTTGGCAAACTACTGCCCCCAAGGAACTTCATGCTCTTTTAGCTCTCCGTGCCTTTGCAGGTAGGTATTCCTGACCTTTAGCCTGCTGTTCATTCTTCCAGGATTCAACTCAAAATTTCACCTTATCTGTCAAAACCCATTGAGCTGTAACCATTAAGATGGGTGCATATCACTGTAGGTAAATTATACCTCACACACAAACAAAAAGTAAAAGAAAAAACCCTCATCTCCTCTGAGTATTCCTAGCACAACCTCCCATCCTTGTCCCCCAACTCAGTGGGGATGGCTATCAAGACCAGCAGTTCCAGAGTCTGGGGGCAAGCTTCCTAGAGAGCCAAGGGGCCAAAGCGAGGGATGTTAGTGTATCTGGTAGCAACCCAGGTAGATTATTACCTTTTTTGCCCTTTCTACATTCCACATTCCTCCTCTTTTTTCAACAGTAGACAGGTAATTACAGCTTCCTGGGCTTCGGTGCACTATTGAATTATTAATTTTAATATGTCCTCCAGCCTTGCTAAGTTCTGGGATTCAAACTTTGCATCATAGTTCTGACGTGTCCTATCCATCCATCCACCCATCTGTCCACCCTTCCATCTTGTAAATGTTTATAGCATAGTTCTGAACTCCCATTGCCTAGGTTGAAATTGTGGCTTCTTCACTTACTGAATAACTTTGGATAAGTTACTTAACTTCTCTGAACCTCAGCTGACTTATCAGTAGAATGGGATAGGGATAGTCTTTATTTCTGAGAGTTACTGGGAGAATGAAATGGGTTAATGCATATAAAATGTATAGATGGTACCCAGCACAGAGTGAGCACTCAAAAATTGACAGTGAGCATTCATTCATGAATTATTCACTGAGTATCTACCATATGCCAGAACTGAATTTGATACTATGGAAAGAAACAATAAATAAGACAGGAACCCTAACCTTAAAAACTGAATTTATGAGGGAAGATTCACAGGCAGACAGACAGACAAATACAACTGAATGGACTGATCCTATGATGCGGCAAGCCCTAGGGGCCATGAGAACCCAAAGAAAGTGTCCCCAGCTGTCACTGGGAGACAAGTCAGTGAAGGCTTCCCAGAGTGGAGTTAGTTGAACCAAGTCCTACAATTCTGGCCTCATCTGTTTTTTCCCCTCAGGTTCAGCATCACCCTGACATCTTTGTTTCTGACCCCAAATTCTCTGACTGATGTGCTGGACTAACATCCAGACTTTGGCATTCTTGTTTCTGGTTGGTGTCCTGCACCCCTGTGACTCTAAAAGGACCCAAGCCTCCTCTTCCCCCAAGGGTAGGCAAATAAGAACAACAACAGTGCTAGTAATATGATAACTAATGTTCAAGTTCCCATTTTATTCAGAATAAAAGCAAAAGCCCTTCTAAAGGCTTCTAAGGCCCTATATCATCTGCCCCCATCATGTCTCCGACCTCTCTATCATGTTCTTCCTTCTTTCTTCAGCTCCAGGCAGACCTTTTTGCTGCTCCTTGAACATACCAGGCACACTACCACCTCAGGGCCTTTGAACTGTCTCTAACCTCTGTCCAAAGTATCTTCCCTCTACATCTGCAAAGCTCATTCTCTCTCTCACCTTCAAGTCTTTACCCACATATCAACTTTTCAACAGACCACCCTATCTAAAATGCAAACCCTGCCTCCCAGCACTTCCAAGTTCCCTTTACTTTGAGCTCTATTGTTTTTCTAAAGCACCTATCATGTTTTCTCATTCTCCATAATGTACTTATTTACTGTGTTCATTATCTCTTTACTCCACTACCTTGTAAGCCTCAGAAGAGGAAGTATATTTACCTGTTTTATTCACTAAATAGACTGTGTCAGTGGTTAGCACATTGTGGGTGCTCCATATATTAAATGAGAGAATATTCAGGTACCTGGGTGGTTCAGTAGGTTAAGCGTCTGCCTTCAGCTCAGGTCATGATCCCAAGGTCCTGGGATCGAGTCCCACATTGGGCTCCCTGCTCTGCAGGGAGTCTGTTTCTCCCTCTGCCCCTCCTCCTGCTCGTTCTCTCAACCTCTCTCTCAAATAAATAAATAAATAAATAAATAAATAAATAAATAAATAAATAAATAAATAAGAGGATATTTGCATTAGCAGCCTAAGGGAAAGTTTATGAGGCCCCACAAGTTAGAAAGCACAGAACTACCTCTCTGCCTTTTAATTATTAAGCTGCACAAGTGTAAAAAAACTCATTCTGATTTTACCCTTCAGTCAACAAAGAAATAAAGGTCCTTGAACTTGCTTAATGAGTCCATGAGAATGACTGCTAATTAATGTGAAGCAGCTACTTGCTCTGCCAAGTTAGCCACTACGATCACTTGAAGAGCCCGTCGGAAGTGGAACAGGTCTCTCTCTGGCTCCCTGTGTATGTGCCCAGCTGTCTGTGCAAGCCCAGAGGGGTACTGAAAGTGGAAGGAGAGCTGAGACAGCTTCTACCTCAGTGTCTTTGACAGTTCCTGGTTGTTCTAGCCTATAGGGAGCCTGGGACTTTCCCAGACTGGGATCCTTAGCCTGGACCTTGGTTTGTTAGATTCCTCAAAGGCTGATCCTAGACCTATTTAATTAGAACCCAACTCTGTGATTTCATGCATGCTCATGGGAAAACTGGGTCTGAACCATGCTGGAGTCTTCTCTAGCCTGGCTTTTCCTGGCAGAATAGCACTCAATCTCTCTTTTTACAGAAACTGATGTTCTGGACACAAATCCAGAACAGATAGCACCGGTCAGACTGGGTCTGAATCCAGCTGGTCCACTTACTGGCTAATTGACTTTGAACGTGTGTTTCAACGTTTTGACAATACTGAATTTTACTTGAGCCCCAAGAACACATTGAGGGTTAAGAAGTCCCCCCACCCTTTTGTACTTCAAAATCCTTTCACCCTTTTTGGTATTCCAGAAACAGCCAATGTCACAAAGGACAACCCTGACCTCCCAGATTCCAAGACAAGACTTGCTTCCACCCTTCCCAAAACTCCCCTAGATTCATTCCCTTGTTTACCTGCTTCTATAAAACCCCAGGCCTCCTTCCCTTTCACTGAGATAGTCCTAGTAATGAACCTTCTCCCTAGTGCAATAGCCTGAATAAAACTATCTCCTTAATTGTCCAGTGCATTTTGTCTTTCACACTTTTGAGTCTCAGTTCCCCCATCTGTTATTTTTAAAATTTTATCCTTCATTTTATTTTTATGTCATTTTAAAATTCTCTATAAGTATTTTCATAATTTGCAAAAATTAAGTAACACATTAATTTAGCATTTTTATAGAACTCTATGGTGATATATATATATATATATATATATTTTAAAGATTTTATTTATTTATTTGAGAAAGACAGAGATAGTGAGAGCAGGAACACAAGCAGCACGAGTGGGAGAGGGAGAAGCAGGCCTCCCGCTGAGCAGGGAGCCCGATGTGGGACTCGATCCCAGGACCCTGGGATCATGACCTGAGCCGAAGGCAGATGCTTAATGACTGAGCCACCCAGGCGCCCATGATATATATTTTTTTAAAGTAGGCTCCACACCCATTGTGGGGCTTGAACTCATGACCCTGAGATCATGCTCCACCAACTGAGCTAGCCAGGTGCCCCTAGTGATTTTTGGTATATGAGATGACTATGGTAAAGGTTTCCAGTCCAAATGCAAATGCTAGTGGTGCTTTTCAGTTTATTCCTTTTGAAAAAGAAAGTTTGTCCCACAGCTTTCTCAAAATATGAACAAAATGTACTGAATCGAGTGAACCACCTGTAAAATGCTCTCCCAACATTTCTTCCATATTATTTATTTCTACATTATATAAGTGTATTGCTATAGTAACATATAATGTACATTATGTAGTACACAGGCATTTCTAAGCATGAAGTAAAAATAGAAATAGACATGTGATAGTCTCTCCTGATATCCCCATGGGTTGTCTTGTGTAGTCCTGAAGGACATACAGCAGACTTTAGAGACCATTGCCTTAGAAAACTAAACAGTCAAATAATTTAGGGTTTTACATTTATTTACATTCTGTATTCCTTTCCATTATTAAAAAAAATAGATTTGGAAGTAAATAGTAAAAAGAAAATGAGAACTAAATTTTTGCATGACTTTGGTGGTAGATTTTACACTCTCTTTTTGAAGATTATGTTTACTATTCTGGTTTGAAATTTGGTATTTGCTTCTTAAAATTATGTTTCACGGAATTGTTGGGGAGGAAGAAATTTTCCGCTATTCAAGATTCTTCTAGCCGAACCAAACTTACCTACAGTGAATCCACACAGACATGAAATTTCCACGAAAGGCAACATGAGGCTTATATGTCATTCTGAGCTAAGGCGAGGGGTAGGGGTCTAGGGATAGATAGGGGAGGAAGACCATTAGGAGAAAGGTGAGAGATGTTTGGTAAACAAAGGTTGCTCTGTTATGCAAATAAGTTTGTTAGATAAAGAGGAATCTCTGTTAATAACTCTCCCTAGTACAAGCTCTCCTTTCCAACGTAAATTTAAGCAGTTGAGGGGAGTAAAGAGCTTTTCCTGAATCTGCTGGGTTTTGATTGCTTTTAACTCAAGATATTTTTCATTTCAAAGTGGCCCACCTTGGAGCTGCCAGCCCTTAGCCCCTACAGTTGCCTCCTTTGGAACTTCCCACATGAAAAGTTGAGTTGATAGGTTGTTCCCTCTTGTTGAACCAGTCTCTTAGTCCTGACAATAGGTCAATTCAGTTAAACTCATTTCAGGAGGCAGTGATGCAGGTGTGTTCTCAAAGTTAGGCCAATGGTTCAAGTAATCATGTATTAAATAAGAGGCATTTCTCCTAAGACTGCTGGAAACTCTATAAGCAGGGTAACAGACTGATATTTCCAAGGGGCTTTATTGGCTCCATCAAGTCAACCATAGTTCCTTAAAACATTCTGGTTATATCTGAGTCTATGCATGTCTCTCTCAAATATGACATTCCAGTCAAAGCTTTGGTATTATGACCAATGTTTCCAACTGTGTCCCAATTCAGTATTATGATCTTAAGGTTATCAGAAGCCTGTATTCAAGAGTTCTTTCCATGAGTCTCACTGAAGATGAAACACAGTTGCAGGAAGTTTTCGTAGAAGCATCTGAGTAAAAGTATAACTGTTACAGGATTTCTTTTCCTTTAGTGCCCACGTTCTTGGTCACACCTCTTCAAAGAATGAAGAGGTAGACAAGCGTGTTGGGCGGCAAAGCAAATTTTATTGAGTGATAGTAAAGTTTATTGAGCAATAGTGCAAAGCTCCCAAAGAGGGAGGGGACCCAAAAGGATTGCCCTCAATTTCCCCCTCTGTTAAAAGGAGATCATCATAACTACTTCCTAGGGATGGTTGTGAGAATTAAATGAAATAATGTGTGAAGTGTAGTGAGCCCTCAATAAATATTTTGATGGAATTATTATTCCCACTGTTAATCTCTCCAGCCTGGTCCTACCAGGCCTTGGTCTTTAGGGTTTCCTGAGCTGATAAATGTCTGATAGATGGTCTTAGTAACTTAAAACTTGCTATTACTACACAATTTCTGTTAATGACAGCATTTTTCTAGAAGCTTTTGAAGGGTTTAGTCACATGTAGCAGTACTCAGCCTCTATCAACCACCAAACACATCCTAAGAGTATGTCCTAAATGCTGTCTGAAAACAGCATTTCAGTGCTCCTTCCGCATCCAGAAATGGAGTTCTGAACCACTTCCCCAACCTGCCCCAGACTGTTCTCCAGGATCTGGCCTTGCTTCTCCCTTCACATTTGATTCTTGGTGAGTTTTCCTGTGATGAGTGTTGCTTCTTACCTATTCAGCTACATGTCTCTGTGTCCTAATGGGAATAGGTGGGGGGCTACTTTAGCTCTGGGGAGAGCTAAGGCTAATCACTCCCTCACTGTGCTTCTGCAGAACTTTGCCAGTAGTTGGAATTGGAATCCACCCCAGGGACCAGGACCAGGGACTTTTTAATACTCTTTTTTTAAAGATTTACTTATTTATTTATTTTTGAGAGAGAGCACAAGAGCGCATGAGCGGTGGGGAGGGGCAGAGGGAGAAGCAGACTCCTTGCTGAGCAAGGAGCCCATGCGGACTGATTCCCAGGACCCTGGGATCATGACCTGAGCTGAAGGCAGACACTTAACTGACTGAGACACCCAGGTGCCCCCCCCCCTTTTTAAAGATTTTTTCATTTATTTACCTTTTGAATACTCCTGATACCCAGGTGGCAACTCAGACCAACTAAATCATGGCCTCTGGGTATGGGACCACGGCACTGGTGTTTTTAAAAAGGTCCCTAGATGTTTCTATGTGCAGCCAAGATTGAGAACCATTGTTATACAGACTTCTATGGTATCAAACACCCTCTAGTATAATTTACCTTTCTGCCTTCCCTGATAAACCAAAGTTCTTAATCTGCAGTCCATGGACTTTTACAGGGATGATCAGGGATCTGCGACCCAGAAAACATTTAGAATCATTCATCCCTAGTCCAGGAGCTCCTTGGAAACAAGGCTTGTAGCTTATCCATTATTGAAACCTCTGTGCTAACCCCTGCTCACTCAATAATATGACATTTATGCAGTGATAAATCGGATACTGGGGATAGCATCTCAGTAGGAATTGCCCAGAAATTCTTTGAGGAAAGAAGATGAGAATTAGGTTAAATAATAATCTCATAGCTTCACATGCATAGAATAAGGGTGGAGTTATATATAGATATATATATTTCAGTATTTGGTCATATATATGTAGGAGAAGAAAAATCTTTTTCCCTCTGCCTTCCTAGATTTAATATCTGGGGCCCATTAATCAAACTGATAAAAGAGTCATAAGAGAAAAAACAGTTTTACTTACATACCCATGCATGGGAGTTCACAAAGAAAAACATGGCTCAAGGAAGCAGCCAGATGATTGACACTTACATACCATCATAGGCCAGACAAAGGAAAGTTTTGGGGCTTCTGGTCAGGAGAGCCAGGTTATGGGAAGGGGAGGGGAAGAAATTTATGACAAATAAGGGTTGTTGTGTTACACTGATAAAAGCTTCCTGGAAGATAAAGGTTATCTCTGACAGTAGCTCTCTTCCTGATATGGAGACATCTTTATGTGGAAATTTCCTTTATAAGTGTAAATTTCCTTTATAAAAGGAGAAACGTATACTCTATTTTTAGGTAGTTAGGGGGAGGTAAAGAGCGCTGCTTGTGCCTGCTGGTTCTCAGTGGTCTTTTAGCACAAAATAATACATACACCGAAGAGACATATTTGGGGATAGCATATTGTGGTACCCTTCATATATTTACTGAGGGGTTTGATCCCCATCAAATTGTAATTGTCTGGAAGTTTGCAGCATTTGAAGAATTATCCTAAGTTCCATATGTCTGCCCAGGTTAATTCATTTTAAATTGATTTAAATATTCATCCATTTCCCTTTTTCTTTCATCTTCATAGGATAATAAAAGTTGCAGAGAAGTTTTGAAATGAAATGCTTTAAAATTCTTTCTGTATATTTGAGCTGAAGGGGAGCAGAATATATAACCTCAAAATATATCCCTTGAACAAGTGGATTATTTTGAGCTTAAGACAATAAAGACCCAGCTGACTCAAGAAAAACTTTTATTTTTTTTTTAAGATTTATTGATTTATTTGAGAGAGAGAGAAAGCACAAGCACACGTGTGAGTGGGGAGAGGGGCAAAGGGAGAGGGAGACAAGCAGATTCCCTGCTGAGTGGGGAGCCCCATGACAATGACAAAGACAAAGACACAGGGCAATCCCAGGACCCCGAGATCATGACCTGAGCTGAAATCAAGAGCCAGACGCTCAACTTACTGAGCCACCCAGGCGCCCCACAAGACTTTTACCTCTCCCTTAACTGCCCAAAAGAATTTAGATAGGGGGCCTGGCTCAGAGAGAGAGAAAGAGAGAGAGAGAGCACTATTACCAGAGATAATTTTACCTGAATGGCCTATCTGTATGGCAGGGCAAATATCTAATTTAGCAAACACCTGCTCTTCTTCTTGTCCTATGAATTATCCTCCCCTGTGAAGCCCCAGGCCCCTATCCCATTCCTTAGTTCAAAATGGTATATAAACCCCAATTGCTGGACTTATCCTTGGGTCTCACAGTCTTATAGGCACCACAGATGTATGTAATTAAACTTGTTTTTTCTTCTGTTAATCTGTAAGTTGTTTATTAGACCAGCCAAAGTATCACAAAGGATAGAGGGAAAAAACTGTTCTCCCCAGCAGATCTTAGTCAACTGAAACCTCATTATTTTAACTGTGGAATACTGCACAAATTCAGAGATCAAACGTGATCACATCTCTGCCAGTTTTCTAATTATTTGCTTGAGGCCCCATCTGCCTTACTAGCAGGAAGCACAGTTATCTCCTACCCTGAACTGTCCAAGAACCCTGGGGGGAGAGTAGTGAGTAGGGATGGGGGTGTCTCACTTCAGCCAAAGAGGAAATCAGTCCAGTTTCCACACTCCTGCTATAGCAGGGAGTACCGTATTAATTACGCCTTTTTATTTTCTTCATTTCGATGCTTTGACAACTTGGGGCCTTGCTAACTGTACAAAGACTGTCTCTCCCAGGGTTTGTCTGGAGATAGTAGACTTGCTCAGATTTCACCCTTCACATGCAAATTAACCAATCCAGAGCCCGTACCCCACCCCTCCCCGCCATTAGCCTCTCTAGCTGAGGGCCACTGTTCTCCTGCCCTAATCACCCCAGGGCCAGGTACCAGACAACTAGAGACAGCCCCTGTATCCCAGAGCCCACCAAAATTATTCAAACTAGCTAATCCTCAGCCTGCTTACAATGCCTCACTTGTTTCTTCCCACAGAAACCACAATAAACACACTTGCCCACATTTTTCCTGAATTCCTTTTGCCTCTGAAACACCTTGGTGCTTCCCTTGTGCCCCCACCCCCCACTGTGGTGTGGCACGCTCCCTTCTCTTGGGAACTATGAGTAACTCTCTTTTCATGGGCAATTCTTTCCTGATCTGTTGATCTCACTATTCTTGAACGATAATAAAACGTACATTTTAAAACCCACCAAAGTCTGGTGGTTACAGCAGGCTATGGCTACCAAGGCCATCAGCATTGAAAATGGGCCTTACGAAGTCCAAGATGCCTTGACAGGCCCCTACTGTCATGATGTCAATGCATTCCAGATTGCAACCAAAACTATGGGAAATCCTGGGGGTAGAGCCCAGCTTAGCCAAGGATGCACCACATTTGGGATCCCAAGAGGGCAGAGCCTTAGCACTCTCAGTTCACATATCCAGGAACCTCCTGAAGGCAAGTCTGCTTGGTGGAGTCCTGAGATCTGCCATGGGCCACGCTGGGGATCCATAACCATCTGGTGAGGAGGCTGCCTTCGGGTGATACACTACTCCAGCGATTTACCCCTCTAAGCGAGTATTTTATGGGAATTTCTGGCATTTCTTTTGCTATACAAAGAGAACTATCCCCCCAAATGTACCCTAATTTCATATAGACATTTTATAACTTATTAGAATATCTAATTTATGAAAAAACATCTTGTAAAATAACCTTCATTCCTCCCCCATCCCTGGCCTTCCATGGCCTCATTACTGGACTATTCTCATCCCTGAAAACTCCTCCTCTCCTCATCTCCTGACCACAGTGGGCAAAGCTCCCAAACTGACCCCTTCTTTACTAATCTTCCCCCAAGCCTCCAAGACATGCCCCAATCTTGGAACCTCCATCAGCCTTGTTCTCCTTCCCTACCCCTGGCCCATCTGGGGTTCCCCACAAACTCAAGGCTTAGCTTTCAGAAAGGCTTAGGGACAAATGCCAGGCCCAACACTTGAGTTTTAGAGGGCTTGGGCTGCTTCAAAGATTGAAACAGTGATATGGGTTAAAATGGGTTTTGAACTGGCCAGAGAACCTCGCCAACATTTAAACAAGTATGTTTCTAGGAGAAGACGTGTCCCAAGTTCCAAACAAGTGACATACAAATGGAGTTTCAGAACATAATGTTATTTGCAAGCTAGGTATGGCCTGTCTTTACAGCCTCTAGCTAGTGGCAAAGGGGTGCCGTGGAATGGAGGCTGCCCTAGGAGGCTGGGGTTCTATTCCCAGCGCAGCCACTCAGATAACTCATCAGTAAAACTGACATCCCACCTTTAATATCTTCCTTGCCAGAAATTAGGAGCATGGATCAGATTGTCTCTTGCAGTTCTAACAATAATGTAAAATTAAAGCTGAGCTCCAAGAGGTTCATTTCCTGCTGTGAAGAATTCCTGCACTGAATGATTTATGGAAAGTTTTGGGAGAGGGGGTGGTTTGACACCAACTGAAAGGATCCTCCTTCCCAGTGGAGTTTATTAATTCAAGGATCAGAGCAGAGAGGAGAATGGGGGGTGGGCTGAGGGCTGTGAGGGTGGTTGGGCCTGAGATCCCAAGGTTCACAAAGGGACCAGGTCTGACCAATTTATTTCTTGCAGCAGTTTCCTTTTTCTCAAATCAAGTGCGCTATCGCATCTCAATAGTCTCCAAAGTAGCCGTTTGCCTTCATTCCAAAGAGCAGCCATTTGCCACCTGCTGGTTTGCATTAACATAAACTATGCAGACAGCTTTTTGTTCTAGAACAAAAAGCCTCTCGGTAGGGTTGCTTAAGGCAATCAGACATTCTGCTTAAGAAAGGCTGATTTAATTGACTGCAGCAAATAAACTGACATTCTGCTCCAAGTACTGTTGAAGGCAAATAATTTTGAATGGGTTTGTAACTGGTTCATTTACACAATTTTTGTTGTTGCTGTTGTTTTTTTTTTTTATAGAATTCAGTGAGCTTTTACTGTTCGGGGCCCTCCGTTTAGTAAAAATTGCCCTGGGTGAGATGTTAAACATTGACACTAATGCACATCACCTTTCCATAGTGTTTATTACAAACATTCAAGCTGCCGCTGCTGATTCCTTAAGGGACTTTAGGCTATTAAATGTCAAGCCCTATTTTCACATTTCTATTTTCATTTGGCTAATTATCACTTAACAGAGACCTGTTGTGACTGACCCTCATCAACCAGTTAACAAAGAAACAGATTTCAAGGAGAACTTTCGTTTAAACAAGTCACCGGACTGGAATGCACTGAGCCGGAAGGCCTTGGCAAAGGCCTGGAGGTGGGAGAGAAAGTGACTGGGGAGGCTGGGGTTAATCAAACCCGCTAAACAGAGCAGTGGTCTTGGAACTCAGAAGTCATATGTTCGAGTCCCAGCTGGGTAGGATAAAATGATCAGATGACTTACTGTTCAAACCAGGGCATGTCTGATAGAAATGTTGCAGGATTTCTCCGCCTTTAGTGCCCGCGTTCTTGGTCCCGCAGCTTCAGAGAATAAAGAGGCAGACCGGATGAAGAGTGGTGGGCAGCAAAGCAAAGTTTACTGAGCAAGAGTACAAAGCTCCCAGAGAGGGAGGGGGGCGCCCGAGAGGGTTGCCCTGGAGTTTCAAAGTTTCGGGAGTTTTAGGAGCTCTTTTTTGCACTACCTTGAGCAATCAGGGTGTGCTGAGCCATGCCAATCAGGGCTTTGGTCACGTCTCTGTCTACCTATTAGGTTAATGTCAGTGTGCTGATGGTCTTTTTTGCTGACATCTGGGGGCTCATGTCTTAACTGCCCCTTGCCTGTGATATTGACAAATGCTCTGTGGTTCACTGCCTTATTTTAGGACATTTTGCAGAAGTCATTTCTGCAAAGGCTGCAAAGCAGAACACCAGTGCGGTCCTGTCTAAGCTGCAAAACAGGACGTTAGTGCTGTTTTATTTCAGCTGTCCTGACTCCGTATTTTCTTCTTGGGGACCCTGGTCCTGACTACCTAACTGTCCAACTAACTCCTAACAGTAACATGGTTTTAACTGGATGGCAGACCAGGACAAAAGAACAGAAATTGATGTGGGAAACAAAGGCAGAAGAAAAATTATTAAATTTCCTTACTACGTACAGCCCATTGACAAGTCCTTGAAACAGGCAGAGTGACATTCCTCTAGGGACTCAACTGCCTGGATATTGACACTTTGCTAAGGGCAAAAGGCAATCTTAGCCTGACCCCCAGGATCCTGTAAGTCTACTTCAACATATAAAAAATTCCTTTGAAAACTTCCTTTATCTCCACACCCTCCCCTTCAGATACATGTTGGCAATCATCCTCCAAGTATATGACCCACTCGTATACATCTGAAGGGTCTCACTGAGTAAGGGAAAGGTGGGGCTGGGGAGGGAGAGATAGGGGGCTACGGGATCAGGCTCACAGAAATCCCAGAAATGCTGAGGCATAATCAAACCAGAAATAAGGGGACAAACCAGACCTCTCTGCCCTGAGTGTCAGAGGTGGGGTCTTTTAATGGCAGTCACATTGTGGCCAGACCCCAAGAAGAAATAAGCCATTAAAGATGTGATCACCAATCCTTCCTCAAACCAAGACATCACAAGAATGATAAGGCCACAAGCTCCCTGGTCAGTTCTAAATAAAAGACGGTCATGTTGGCAACCCTGTCAGGACCCCTCTCACACCTGAGAGCTTTTTCTGTATCCTTGCTTCATAAAACTCTATCGCTTTACTCACTCTCCTTTGTTCACAAGAATCATTCTTCAACTCTGTGAGACCACTCTACCGCTCTACTGCCTCAAAATTTTCTTAGGAAAAATCAGAATGCGTGGTTATCACACCCCTTGGCTCCTTAGTAGTTTTGTGACAGTGGGAAGTCATTTGACCTTTGACCTTTCTGAGCCTATTCCTTAGCTTTACAATAAGAAAACAATGTCTTACAGGATTTTTATACTTACTAGTTTTGGAAATACACATTAATGTACTTTTATAACTTGTAAAACATGATATAAATGTGAGGTACTATCATAGTTGATAAAGACAAGTTTACTGCTTGCTACTGAGACTGAATATATGAACAATAGCCAGACCGTATATAAAAAATAGAACTTTGAGGGGCACCTGAGTGGCTCGGTAGGTTAAGCATCTGACTCTTGATCTCAGCTCAATTCTTGATCTCAGGGTTGTGAGTTCAAGACCCCTGTTGGGCTCCATGCCCAGGCCAGTGTGGAGCCCACTTAAAAAAAAAAAAAAAAAGAACTTTGACTCAGAACCTATAGCACCCTGCCCAGGAAACCAACCCCTCTTCTACAATAAACAGCCTAAGAAGCCTGCCTGCTCTAAGTTAGACTTGCAGGAAGCCAGACTGCTATCTCTAGTGACAATCCAGGAAGCTCAACAATAACTTCTGTAATAATCAGCCCCTAGGGGCCAGGACTTGATTAATAAGTAACGGTTTCCCTAATTTGTCTCCACACTTCCAATAGGACCAGTCAGAGAAAACCAAACATGAATCCCTAACCAATCACATAGGATGTTCCATTTCTTGTTTAGGTGGCCTCCAGCTTCCTCTCGCTAACAGCTTTCAATTAGAGAAACCTGAAGCCTTCCTTCTTTTCCACTGAAAAGCTGTCCTACTCTTCTGCCTGCCTTCGGGTCTCTGCCAAAATAAAGGTGACAGTGGCTGACTCCCTGACTATATAGCAAACTCTGAATAAAGAGCCTTTGCTTTCCCCATTTAGTTGGTCTTTCTTTATTGCCAGATCTGATATTTACATATAAAACCTTGGGTCACATGATATTGCATGGAACTTTCACTGTTGTCTTAGAATTGTCAACAAAGCCCTAAAGCTAAGGAAAATAGGTGCTAAGAACATCCAAAGGATGAAGAGGAACTCAACAGGCGCTGCTACCATTCTGTCATCATTTCCTACAGCCTAAATCAAGAGCAGAAATATTCCCAGAGTAGTAGGATTACCCTAGAGGAGTGGCAAGTCTTCTCAAGCAAGGATATTTGCATTTTCTGTGATAACAGACTCCACATAAAATAGTAGAGCTTGAGACCTCTCACTGGTACCCTGGGTAGGCAGCTGGCTGCTCATGAGATGGCCCCAGCCTAGAAGGGGCTGAGGGTGGTAGTCAGAAAAGGTTATGTTGGAAGAGGTCATCTTGCCTTGGGTACATGGTCATTCAAAATAAAGATTGCATTGCTCAGGTCCCTCCACCCAGATGTGCTTAGTTCTGCCTGGGACAGAACAGTTTTGGGGGGAAACACCAAAATTAAGACAAACATCTACCAAAAAGGGAACCAGTAAACCAAAATACATCATTTCAAACTTCAGTATCCTATAACATGCAGAATCCCTTCCTACAACTCTTGGCTTCTTTATTGTTGAATACACAAAGTAAGGTGGTCAGTAAATAGTCATTATGGATCAATGACTGAAAGATTTTTATATGAAAAGTGTTTTCTTAATCTTTTCATCAAGGAGGCAGCTTCTATCCTCAAACTCTTCCCTACATTTTAAAATGTTTAAAATGTAATCTCTGTGCATATATCCAGCAAAAGAGAAGCTTGAAAATGAAATTGCAGCTTTCTAAGCATTAAAAAAGTAGGAAACTAATTTGTTTTACATAATTTGAATCTGAGTTTCAATGTAAAGATGGGGGTTAAGCAATTGCTGATTTTGTGATGGATGCTGACACCTACTGGCCAAATTTGATATTACTTTTTGCTATGTTTTGACCAAGAAAAAGAAATGTTCCTGGTTCTTGGAGGGGGAAATTTGGAGGGGAAAGAGGGGAAAATCCTGGTTCCAGGTAGGTAACAGTGTGGCCACTGGGAAATGGAGATGCAAATGTGAAAAAAGACCTAAGGAAAAGAATCATGGGGTAGCCTCTGAAATGTCATCAAATAGCTGACTCCAGAACTCCTGGCTTGCCCAATTTAAGCCCTTCCTCTCCTTGAGTTTTTCACTTGGTGTTCTAAGTGATTTTACTCCAGGTGCACACTTCCATTTTCAAATTAGATTTTGGAAAAGAACCACCCTCCAAGCCACCAAACAGAAGTGCCTTGGGCATCCGTGTGGCACCTGATCATCCACATTATTATTGTTGACATGTTTGGATGCTTACTCTGTGCTACTGAGCTAACTGCTTTATAAGTACACAGAGCCTGGAGTTGGGCTGCCTGGGTTCCAACACTGGCTCTGGCGTTTACAAGTTATATGACTGGTCAGATGACTTAATCTCTTTTTCCTTATCTCTAAAATGGAATTAACAATAATGCCTATCACATAAAGTTCTTGTGAGGTTTAAAGAGTTTGCATATGGGGGCGCCTGGGTGGCTGAGTCATTGGGCATCTGCCTTCGGCTCAGGTCATGATCCCAGGGTCCTGGGATCGAGCCCCACATTGGGCTCCCTGCTCGGCGGGAAGCCTGCTTCTCCCTCTCCCACCCCCCTGCTTGTGTTCCCTCTCTCACTGTGTCTCTCTCTCTGTCAAATAAATAAATAAAATCTTTAAAAAAAAAAAGAGTTTGCATATGTAAAGTGCTCAAAACAATGCCTGGTACATCCCAAGTGCTATAAAAAATGTCAGTTATTCTTACCTCACTTCTTCTTTACAATGATACTCTAAAATAAATACTGTTATTTTTTAAATGAGGGAACTGAAGGTTAGTGTATGAGTTGGAAATGCTTTCAGCTTTAAGTAACTGAAAACTAACAATGACTTAATAAAGTTCCCCTCCCACCACCTTTCTGCCCCCCCCCCCCCCCAATCTCTCCCTCAACAACCCATCCAGAGGTAAGTACCAGCTGGCCCTGGCTCATGGTTCGGTGATGCCTGCTGGATATATGCACAGAGAGTATCTTGGAGATTACTTAGGTTTCTCCATCAGGGTCACGACTGTCCAGTTCCAGGCATCGTGTCTGTTCAGCAAGAATGGGGATAGAGAAGGAAGCTCCTGACATTGGCTCCATCTGCCCTTTTATCAGAAAAGCAAAACATTCCCAGAAACTCTCCCATTAACTTCTACTACTTATATCCCATTGACCAGAACTGTGTCCCTTCGTCACTCCTGGCTAAAAAGGAGTGTAGGAAAGTGAGTATTTAAGTTTTCCTGATCTATCATAGAAGGCAACAAGGGAGAAGGGAATTGGGAATGACTATTGAATCAACTAGCCATCTGTATCTGCCACAGCTTAGAGAAGAGAAATCGCTTGATAGGACCATATCACTACTAAGTAATGGTGCCAGCATTCAAACTCCAAGTCTGGCTGCTTGTGTCTTAAACACCATCTTCTATTAATATTGTACTGGAGAGTCTCCGTTTGCCCCTCCAGATCCACTCTTCCTTTCCTCTAACCTGATGTGGTCCTGCAATTCTGTTCTCTAAGAACTGTAATACGTGGGACTGCGTGCCCTCAGATTTACCATCTGGTTCAGCCAATAGTATTGGAAAATGGGAGAAGAGGGGCGCCTGGGTGGCTCAGTCGGTTAAGCGTCTGCCTTCAGCTCAGGTCATGATCTCAGGGTCCTGGGATCGAGCCCCACTTAGCAGTGAGTCTGCTTCTCCCTTTCCCTCTGCTGCTCCCCTGCTTGCACTCTCTCTCTGTCAAATAAGTAAATAAAATCTTTAAAAAAAAAGAGAGAGAGAATGGGAGGAGAGAGAGAAGTCAAGGTATTTGCTCTGCTAGCTCCCTTTTTGTCAGGCTCTGGCTTAGCAGAGGGTATGTTCCTCTACTGAAGGCCACGGCATGCCCAGCAGGCTGTCTCCTACTGGTATCCACTAACACCATTCCTTCCCTTGCCCCTTCAAGCCTATGGGTAGCAATGGCTTTCTACTATTGATAATCCCTTGTTGATTCTCCTAATCCTGACAGGACAGATTAGTTTACCATCTGTTTCCTGCAAGAACCCTGACACGCACCTTTCATTTACATAATGCCCTATAATATCCTTTTGTATATTCTCTTAAGGGGTCTTATTCTACTGAGATTTCAACCTATTGCCTTGCCCCCACACATCTTTCTAGTATCTGACCTTCTCATAAAGGCATGTTCTATCAGCATATGCACAATAACTTTCCTGTAGAATGAGGGAGGCTTGCCCTTATAGGTATGCAGGAGAGAATTACAGTTACATGGCTTCCTTCACAAGTCCAGCCTGACATACTTTACTTTACAAAGTCTGATTTTCCAAGGCTGTCCTGCTTAATCTGAGTCCCAGTCCTTGGTCTGTTGTTTTTTTTTTTTTTTCCTGCGAAAAAGACTTAAGGGTTTATTGAAAATAAACTCAGTATGTTAAGTGATAAAATATAACTGCCAAAGGTACCTAATTTATTTCTGTGATGAATAAATAGCAGTATGTTATATAAACAAAAGAAGAATGATAACCCCATTCTCTTTTGTTAATGGTCATATCACATACAGAACATTATATTCAGCTCTGAGTCTTTCTAATAAGAAGTCCAGCTTCTTTGTCCTCTCCCTTTATCTTGCATCCTTTGCTCCCACACTTGGCCCAATGTAAGTCTTAGAAGCCTCTTTCTTCCTCTGCCCGGGTTCAATTCCCCTAGCATTGCCCATTCTTAGCCATTTCACTTCTTTCTTCTTTTCTCTTTTCTCTAGTCCATGTTTCCCCTTTTCCTGTCTTCCTGGCTTGCATCTGGAACACGGCACCCTTCCCAGCCTAATTTCCCAGGTCTAGTATCTCAGCGCTTGTCAATCGTTTGCAGACCATCATGGCATGTGAAAGAGAGAGTTCACTTATTTTATTTTATGACCTGGCATTGTAATAGGGCAGGACTTCCTTAGATAAAAATAAATTATAAAATAAACAAAATATAAAAAAGTATAAAAATAAATGTTACTCAACTTTAGCATCACATGGATAGGAGCCTATTCTGTTCATTCATAAAAGCCATTTATTTTTATTATGGTATAATACACTTAACATAAAATTTACCATTTTAAACATTTTTGAGTATACAGCTCTGTAGCATTCCATACATTCACGCTGTTGTGCCGCCATCACCACCATCCAGCTCCAGAACGTTTTCCTTTTCCCCAAACTGAAACTCTGTCCTCCTTACACGCTCACGCCTCACTCCTTGCTCCTCCAGGCCCTGGCAACACCATTCTATTTTTTTGTCTTTCTGATTTTGACTCAGAGTAGACTTATTTTGTACTCTTCAGAAGAACAAGCTCAGGATCACAGCATGCGAGCTGCAAGTGCTCCATGGAGATGTGTTCAGAGTGGACACACTGTTGGGGGGCTGCTGCCGAGCTGCCTGCCTGTGGTGATGCTCAGGATAGCCTGAATGACCATCAGGATGCCAAAGGGTGAGGTGTCGAAAGAGAGGACCCTCCACTCCTGACCCCAACCCCACCTCTGCAAGCTCACTTCTGACTCTTCAGTTCCATGAAAAGGAAACTTGGACGGAGTAATATGAAACGTGTTAATAGAAAACACAAGTTGGCTAGATTATTATAGCCAGTATGTCCATACATGAGCTATTTGCAACTAATGCCAGATAATGCCAGAGAGAGAGTGAGCACATGAGCAGGGGGGAGGGGCAGAGGGAGAGGGACAAGCAGACTCCCTGCTGAGCAGGGAGCCTACACAGGGCTTGATCCCAGGACCTCAAGATCATGACCTGAGCCCAAGGCAGATGCTTAACCAACTGCGCCACCCAGGCACTCCAGAAGATTTGTATATAATCAACAAATGACTGGAGGAGACAAAATGTTCAAAAACTGCAGAAGGAAGAGAGACTGTCTGGATATATGCAGGAAGAGCAATCCAGACAGAGGGAACAGTAAGTGCAAATGTCCTGTGGAGATAGGATGGAGGTAGAACACATACCTAGCACATTCAAGGAACAGTAAGGAGGTCGATGTGACATGCTACAGGCAGTAGAAAATTAAGATTCTTGGTGATGTATGTAGCTATAGTTGATTCATTTATTATTCTATATTATTCTACTGGGTACTCTTTATCCTTCTCCCTCCGACCCTCCCCCCTCTCATGCTCTCTCTCTCTATCTCATTCTCTCTCTCAAATAAATAAATAAAATCTTTAAAAAAAAAAAAAAGAGTATCAGTAACAGAAACAGAGAAGTCAAGGAAAAGGAGAGGCAGCTGGTCAGGATTTTTATCACAAGTAACAGAAATGCAATTTGAACTTCTGTGGGCAAAATAGAGACTATTGGCTCATGAAACCAAGCTGTGGAAAGAGCAGGGATAACATGGAGTCTGAAAAACATTTGGCACAGGAACTTGAAGTTCATCTCAATTTCCATCAGCATCTGTTTCTTCACTCTGGGTTCCCTTCGTTCATGAAGCTGGAATACTTCTGCCAGCATATCCCAGGTTCACATGCTCCCCATACCAGAGATAACAGAATTTGCTTCCTTAGTTCCAATTAGAAAACTCCCAGGGAACACTGATGGATCTGTTAGGGTCACATGGCTACTTTAGCTGGAGAGAAGAGGCAGAGTACTCTGATTAGCAGCGCCCACGAAAACCACCAGGTTGACAGTTGGAGCAGTCCCTCAAAACAAAGGTAGGATATATTTTCAAAAAGAAATAGGAACACATGCTGGATAACCAAAGCAACTAATGCCTACCACAGGGGACAGGCTGATAGGTGTTTGTTTGTTTTAACATTTTAAATTTAGGTAAGTAGCATACATCTAAGATTGTGGAATCACATGATCTCAAAGTTCCATAAAAGTCTTCTGATCCCACATCTTATCTAATGTACTCATTATTTCCATAATATTCCCAACAAGCTATCTCCCAATGGGAATTCAATTTACTCCCTCCTTAAGCACTCTATCCATTATAAAATGTTCCTAGTTGTTACAAAGTTGTTCCTTATAGTCAGGTAAAATTTGCCACCTTGGAATTTCCATCAGTCAATGGCAACTTTCTCCCTTGGAGGTGTCCATAATGAATCTCTTCCATTTTGCAGGTTTGAAGAAAGCTCTCATGTTCCCCAGTGAGTCTTTTCTTCTCAGGCTAAGTCTCAATTTACTCCAACTATTTCTCATGTGGCATGGAGATTAAGTCTCCTTGGACCTTTGTCCAGTGAATTCTTTCAACATTCAACAAATGTTTATTTATGCTCTTGCTTGTGCCAAGCAGTAAATTGGATCTTGAGAATAAGATGATGAGAAAAACAGATTACATCCCTGTCCTAATGGAGCTTATAATCCAGGAGGAGAGACAAATACTATATATTCACACAAAAATATTGCAACCATGATAGGTACTATAAAGAAAAACTACAGAGTTATATGTCTACCTTAAGTTTTGGTGCCCAGAATCATGTAAAATGCTTCATGTATGGCCTTGCCAGTGGTAATGATGAGTAGTTTAAATATGTCCAAAAATTCCCTGACACTATCTTTAAAAGGTGCAACACTCCCCTTGAGTGTTAACTGGACCGACAGGAAAAAAGCAGAAGTGACACAATGCCACTTCAGAGACGAGCTCATAAAAGGCACTGCAGTTTCCCACTTGCTCTTTCTCTTGCTCAGGGAAAGCCAGCTTCTGTCATGAGAAAGCTCAAAAGTCCCATGAAGAGGGACCTCTTCATGGGACTTTTGGTGACCATGTGGTGAGAAACTGAGGCCTCCAGTCAACAGTCTTGTGAGCAATGTTGGAAGTAGACCCTCAATCAAGCCTTCAAATGACCACAGCCCTGGCCAAAGTTTTGTTGCAACTTCATGAGACCCTGAGACAGAAATATCCAGCAAACCAGTCCTTAGTTCCTGACCCACAGAAAGTATAAGATAATAAATATTTGTTTTAAGCTAAATTTTGAGAATAATTGGTTATGCAGCTGTAGACAATTAATATGGCAACCAAATATAAACAATTGAACATTTACCTGAAAATTAATAAATGGAAACATCTTTTAGAATGGAGTCAGAAGGCTGGCAGACAAAGACGGTCTCACACACCGCCATTCATCAGTCGTAGACCCCACAAGAAGACAGAGACTTTGCAAGTCTATGCACTATTTTACTAACCCAGCAGGAGGTAGGAGGATTTCTTCCTCCCCTGGCAACAGCCCAGCCAATGAGAGACAATCACAGTTCAGCCAATGGAAAGCCACTATGCTTCCAGCTCCCAGTTTACTCCAATGGACACTTAGTTTATAACCACCCCTCTTAACTCAGTTCTTCCTCTATAAAAGAGCCGTTCCTTTCTTTTGTTCTTTGGAATTGGCTGTGGTTTCCCCATGTTTGTTTGTTCCAGATTGTAATTCTCAGCAATTCCTGAATAGGCCCGTCTTTTGCTAGTAAAATAGCTGGCAGCTTTATTTTTAATATTAACACATCCTTCACATTGACTATTTTAGCTGTCACATTGCCCTGCTGATTCATGTTGATTTTACAGTCAATTAATATTCCTAAGTCTTTTTTTCTCACATTCTATTAAGACTAGGCTCATTGTTCCATCCTGTCAAAATCCTTTGTGAGTTTAACTCTCTTTCAAGGTAATAAGTTATCCCTCTTGCTTTGTACTACTTCGTGGAAGAAGTAATAACATCAAAATCCAAGGAATTGGGTGGTAGTCCCAGATTTGCCACTAACTAGTTGAGTGACAATGAGAAAAATCTCTCAATCTCCTTCAGCTTCAGTTTCTTCATGTGCAAATTGAGTATAATAATGCTGACTTCATGGGGGCTCTGAGGGCAGACTAACCTGAAACCTGTTCCTAGATCCTGGACCTACCAGCTGCAAGGGACACCTTTCACCTGCTGAATATTTACTCTCCTACCTGCTTTTGATAACAGTAGAAATTTCTTTTGGGAGCCATCCCTCCTACAATCTCAGTCCATACAGTTCAGCAAAGGACTGCTCAATTATAAATGACTTTAAACTATAAAGATGTTTACTGTGTAGGTAGGTGTAGGAGGTTTCTGGTTTGGAGCAGTGGTTGAACAATGTCGACTCTAGTTCTGCATCTCTGAGATTCTCTTGGCCTTCTCATTGTCACACTCCAGTCTTTTCATTCTCACACATCAGTGTCAGAGCAGGAAGTTACTGGGTGGGTGTGGGGTACACATATAGGAAAACTGGTTTCCCTTTTAATCAAGGGAGAAAATTGTTATGACTTTGTCAAATTAATAATTATTAAATAAACCCCTAGGATGCTGGATGATGAGCTGGGATTTGACAAAAGACAACAAAGGAATTGAAATAGAGGGTTATTACTCACAGGTACTAGAGGAAGTATACTGCATGCTTTGAGAGACCACACCGGGAAGTAAAGGCGGGGTTCAGGCAGAGAGACAGGCAGGACCTGGGGCACATGCATTTATGAGGGCCTCTAGGTGAAGTGCTTGGGATCCAAAGTTGAGGCCAGATTTAGTCAATTCAGACCAAAAAGAGCAGGGTTTTGATAAGTTCCACAGGGGTCTTACCTAAGAGACAGGGCACAAGGGCAAGGCCCTGGGAGGTGGGAGAGACTGTTTATCACAAAGGCAACTGCAAAAGTCATATCAGGAATTTACATTTACTCAGGACTCTCTGTGGGCTATTATCTAGGGTATGAGCTTGCATGAGGAAGCTAATGTTAGTTTAAGGCCTCTACAGTTCATTTGACCAAACAAAATAGATGCTGAGGCAGCAATACCAGAGTTTAGTGTTGCTGAACTCTCAACAAAAATCTTCCCTAGAAGTCTGAAGATCAACTCCCTTTTTCACTTCAATGGCCAGACTCAATCACATGGACACACCTAGCTAAAAGGGAAGCTGAGCAATTGAGTAATTGGCTTTTTTTAGACTCTCAGGCAATGGAGAAGATAGTTGGGAAACACTGCTGGGTAGGTAGTTAATCAAAAGCATGTGCCATAGGTAAGCACATGACCCAGACTTGACAATTAGCACATTCCATCTTCCTAGTCACAGGATGGGTGCATGGATGGATGGATACATGATCCTGCATGGCTCCTCCAAAGTCAGAAATACTGTGGCCATTTGCCACCATTAGTAGGGAATCTGCCTGAGAATGGTGTTGACATAGAGGAAGCAGAGGTGAGAGGCAGAGAAGCATATTCCATTTGGCCTCATTTGAGTGCCTTGTTACTGACAATACCTAAGCCAGCTACACATTTTTCTTTTCTTTCTTTTTTGAGGTGGGGAGGGGTGGAGGGAGAGGGAAAGAGAATCTTAGGCAGTCTCTAGCTCTAGCATGTGAGCCTGCCATGGGGCTCCTTCTTACAACCCTGAGATCATGACCTGAGCAGAAATCAAGAGTTAGATGCTTAATCACTGAGCCACCCAGGTGCCCTGTAAACCAGCTATACTTCTTAAACCTGCCAGTAACGTGAGCCAATAAAATCCCTAGCCTAATATGGTTGGCATATTACATTAACAACCTGCCATGAACCATGTTTCCCAGCATTCATACCTTCTGCAGTCTCTCTCCTTGAATCTGGGCTGACCCTCTGCCTTACTTTAGCCAGTAGATTATGATGAAAATGACATTGTGCAAGTGCTGGGCCTAAACCTTAGGATTTGGGCCACTGCACTTTTGGAAATCAGCCACTCTAGAAGTCCAACTACTCTGAGACTGTCGTGCTGTGAGGAAGCCCAAGCTAACCATGTGGAAGAAAACTGAGGAACCTAGTGTATCAGTCAGGGTTCTCCAGAGAAACAGAACTAATAGGATATATAGAGATATATAGAAAGAGATATATTATGAGGGATTGGCTCATAATCTAGGCTGAGAAATCCCATGATCTGCTCTCTGTAAGCTGGAGATGCAGGAAAGCTGGGGGTGTAGTTCTAGTCTAAACCCAGAGGTTTGAGAACCAAGGGAACCAATATGTAAGTCCTAGTCCAAGTCTGAAGGTCCAACCAGGAGTGCTGATATCCAAGGGCAGGAGAAGACAAGTATCCCAGCTCAAGCAGAGAGAACAAAGTTGCCCTTCCTGTGCCTTTTTGTTCTATTCAGGCCCTCAATGGATGGGTGATGCCCAACCACATTGGTGAGGGTGATTTTCTTTACTCTGCCTACCAATTAAACTGCTAATCTCTTCCAGAAACACCCTCACAGACACACCCAGAAATAATGTTTTATAAGTTATCTGGGCATCTCTTAGCCTAGTAATGTTGACACATAAAATGAACCATCACACCAGCTAACAGCAAGAACTGAGGCTCCCAGCTGAAAGCCAGCATAAACTTGTCAGCCATGTGAGTGCACCCTCTTGGAAGTGGATGCTCCAGTTCCAGTTGATAAGCCTTCCCCATGGAGCCCTATCCACATTGCAAACACAGAAAATGGTTGTTGTTTAAGCTACTAAGTCATGGAGTCATATATCCCACAGCAAGAGACAGTTAAAACACTGAGTAGGATTCAGGTATTTCATTTGCAGTTGAAAGGTCTTTGGCTAGTACACCAGCCATATAGCCTTAAAAGGGAACTGTAATATCTGCCCACAATTCAGTTTCTTTAGCTATACAAAGGTTGTAACTCACATTCAGTGTATATTTAATTTTCTTCCCCTCGTTGGGTTATTTTTAGGATTAAATGAAGTAACATATAAAAGTACCTGATAATACTAAGGATTCTTGCTCACTCCCAGTGACCACTGCTTTCCCACCTGCCTTGCTGAAACCCAGTAACACTGTCTCCAGCATTACCTTGATCTTCCAGCTTTGTAAATCATCAAAAAGTGAATAGGATTAACTTAGCTAGTGAATTCCTGCTGATGCACAATGACTACAGCTTTCCCAAGTGGGTAAAAGATTCATCCAATGTGCCTTTCTAGAATTTTGCCATGAGTAAAAAAAGGCATAGAAAGCCATTTAAACCTGAATTTTGTTCATTTCTGCATTTATTTCTTGTTTATTCCTTTTTCCTCCCTTCTCACATCCTACCTCCTCCTCTACCTGCCATCCCCAGATGAGATGAAAATTCTTTGATCTTGGCTAGTGAGGAGATTGGTTCCACTTGGTTCTAAGAGACGAATATTTTATCCTGATTCTCCTCTGGGCATGGAAGAGGGAAGAACAGAAATTTCAGATTGGTTTTGGAGTTCTAAAAGCAGAAGGGACCTAAACTGCTTCCCTCTAATAGAGCCCGGGAGGGGCAAAACAGCAGAAACTCTTGAGTGGGTTTGGGGTTCTGAGCTCAGCGGGGCCTGGGTGGGGGGGCAAGACCTCAGACTAGAAATGGCTGTGGTGGCCTAGGCAAATGCGCTTGAGAAATCTTCACTGGAGATCCCTATACTCAGCTAAGTATGGGTACGGTAAATGATTCCTCTTAATACATCCCAGGCATAGTGAAGGGTAGCAACCACCCAATGGGGTTCCTTTGGGCCTGGTATGATAAGCAACACCAGAAACCCCATGCTCTTGGAGAAGGCACCCAATGAGCTGAGAGAACCCCCAGACCTAAGTAAGAGAGGGACCCAGCCCTAAGGAGGGATGACTCATGCGGGACATGTGTAGATTTACTAAAGACCAGGTAAGAATGAAGACGTCCCAGCAGGGGCCAGACATTCCACCTGCCCCTCTCTGCCACCCCCTCTGGTACTTTAACATAAGATACCAGAACTTTGGTGAAACATTGACTAAGATTTAAGGGCCACCACTCAAATCAGCGTGGGGGCTCAGAACAGAAATCAAGCTCATTTATAGAAAACTAAGTGCTCATATTTTTCATACCCGAATTTGTGCAAATATATTATCTGCCTGGATTTTGGTAAAATAGTTTGCAGATGTATGGGGAATACTGGGACCTGACTACCTCAGGCGCCATCACCCTGTGATACCATGACCTGGGCTCCCAGTACCATGCCAAGGACGATTTGATTCAGTTCATGAAGGTGGAGGAGATTTGCCTCAGCAAAGTATCACTGAGCAGTGGTCAGGTAGTTCCATGACTCCAAGATCAAGGTCATACTGCCTGACCAGGTCCAATGTGGACAGTCAAAGCCATGCTTCACCACCAAGAGGCCCAACATCTTTGATTATTTTATTTATTTATTCATTTTTTCCAACACCTTCTTTTAGATACAGGGCCCTTCCCATCCCCAGGTCTGCTCAGATAAATCCCTTGGGGGGAAAAAAAACCATATGCTCCACCTAGGGAATATGTCAAGTGGAGATGTGAAAGATGGATAAGGATTAGGGATTAATCCAAAACAAAAGAGAAAGAGAGTTCTAGGCAATGAGAGGAGCACCGTGTCCTCCTGTTTTCAGAGAACAATGTAGTAGTTCATTTTGAGTAAAGTCGCATCTAAAATAATTTTTGTTTGTATATTTTTTATGCCATTAAAGGGACAAGTCTCAAAATTTACCAAAACCCAGTGGTTTCTGGTTAGCTGGGATGTATTCTACACTCCATGATGTTAGTTCCCTTACCAAACTTTGCATAACATTGGGGACTATTTGAACTACACTGTTTTAGCAGAAATCTGTTGGAGTATCTGCCATTTCTCAGTGACCCTGTTCACAATGAATTGCTCTTCCATGAAAGTGGACTCCTGGCAACCTTGTTTGTAACAGATGATCCTGGGTGATTATAAATCAGATCAAGGGAGACATCGGCTCCATCTGAACCAATCAGATTCTCCCCCTGGAAATGAAGTTTGGTGGCTAAGCAACAGCTAGTTATTCTCAGGGTGCACCCGGAATCAAGGGTCACATAACCCCAAGAGCTGACTTTTCTTTCACTGAACAGAGACCTGAAGAAAGAGAAGAAAAAAGCAGATGGGCAGGGAGACCTGGCATCATGGAACCATTTGCCCCATAAAGAGAGAGGAGTCTGAGAGAGGACAGTCTTGCAGGAGACCCTGCTGCATTCCCACCTTTGGCTTTTTGAGACACACCCGGTATATCCTTACATATCTTTCCCCCTCCACCTCCGCCTATCTTTTGTGAAGCTAGTTCAAGTAAATCCCATTACTTGCAAGAAAGAGTTCAAAGATAAGATAGTGATTATTTATGTGCCTTTGTTTTCTGGTGGGACAGTCAGTACCTGCTACATGCCCAAACAACAATGTTGCAAGGCCTCAAAACTAAATTATTTCCTGCTGGAAATGCATGCCTATGACTCAGCAGTTTTCCTCTCAGACTCCCTGCAAAGTCCTGGTAAATCTCAGCCAAGGGCTGCCCTCTCCTTGTTCCCCACTAGGTTAGGTTGGCTGCTTCTGCAACTTCACATTAACTTGCTGGGGCACATCCGATGAATAAGCATACATAGGGATGCAATGGTGAACATGGCAGACCAAACACCTACCCATCCAGAGCTTCTAGCTTCTAGCTGGAATTAAACCCACAATTATAATTCCATTTAGGTGTTGTTTAGCCAATAGGAACTATAGCATGCCAGAAAGACACATGGCAGGAGGTGCCTAACCCAGTCAGGGAGGGGAGTCATGGGAGAGGAAGAGTGATTTGTCAAGAGGGAACACAGTCCCCAAAGAGTCAAAGCCATTGATTACATTCATCTCCTGTGTGTCAGACATTGTTCTAAGCACTTTGCATGTATGAGATCACTTAATCCTCACAAGTTTATATGGTGAACACTATGATTAACCCCATTTTATAAATGATTCAGGTCCATCATAGAAAGATTAGTAAGCATGTCTAAGAACATACAACTAGCAGTGGTGGAGCTGAGATTCAAACCTGGCTGTTTGAATAATAATTATTTATTGATGGAATAGCTACAAACTGTACAAAGCACAACAATGTTTAATCCCTCCACCAATACCCATACTGCTCATTTTTATCTCTAAAATATAAATGTCCTTAGGCCTTGAAATGTGCATCTAGTGGGACTCAACTGTATATGCAGAGTTAATGTCAAGATAAAGAGCATTTTGAGGCAATTCTGCCAAGTTATCACACTCCAGATAGTAATGACCGGCAGCCACATTATTATCAGCAGTGACCTCTCCATATCAGGGAGCAGGAAAACAAACAGGACCATTTCAAGCTTGCACCAGCCACCAGCTGAAATTACCCCATTAAAGGGAACGCCAGAGGAGTGGTTGCTGGGTAACAGGAGAAGCTTGTTGACGTGCAGCCCTCCTTTTCAGGAAAATCTTTCCGTGCAGATTTCTATTTCCACAATTTTCAGATTGGTTTGTAGCTCATCAGAAAATGATTCTCTGGCTATTCTATTTCACAAAATGTACTGCAGCATTTACTTGTGAGAAGCCATTGAGAGGCAAACCAACTTCAGGCTGAAAGTTTAATTACCAGAATTTGAGTGGTATTTGGCTACACTGTATTTTGTACTAAAAAGAAGAGATCGAATTTTTTTTCAGAGTGACATGCTTTTGTATGTTTTCCAAAATTGTATTTATAATTCATTAACAAAATAAGGTATTCCACTTTAGAAGTTTTTTACGTCTGTTCTTCTTTCCTTCTGGCCTTTATTCCCCCTTCCTCTTCTTTTAGCTCACATCTATACAGTGAGTCTTTGATCGTTTTCCTCCTGGAAACTTTATAATATTTAAGCAAGAGATAATGGCCTGATTTGTGCATATGAACTCTCAGAGAGAGGATGGGTTTATTTTGATCCAATCTCTCACCTCTCTTGATATTAACTGTGTGATAGTCATTAGGGCTGCTCACAAATGTCCCTGCACTCCTGTTTCTGGCACACGGTAGGACTGTGCCTCTCACCCACCTTGAAGCTAGGCATGATCATGTGACCTGCTTTATCCAGTAAAATATGAACAGAGTGATGTGAATGTATTAAGAGCATGTAAGGCAATAATAATGGAAATTTACAAGTTTTGACAAAAATGTGGAAAAATTGGAGCCCTCACATATTGCTGGAAGAAACATAAAAATGGCGTAGCTGTGGTGGAAAACAGTTTGGTGCTTTCCCAATAAATTGAACGTAGAATTACCATATGACCCAGCAACTCTGCTCCTAGCTATATACTCAAAAGAATTGAAAACAGGTGTTTATTTTTTTTAAAAGATTTTATTTATCCATTTGAGAGAGAGAGAGTATGAGCAAGGGGAGGGGCAGAGGGAGAGGGAGAAGGACAAGCAGACTCCCTGCTGAGCGTGGAGGCAGACATGGGGCTTGATCCCACAACCCTGAGGTCATGACCTGAGCTGAAGTCAGACACTTAACTGACTGAATCACCCAGGCATTGGGTGAAAACAGGTGTTTAAACCAAACTTGTACATGAATGTTCACAGCAGCTGTATTTAAAACTGTCAAAGGTGGAAACAACCCAAATGTCCATCAATTGATAAACAAAATGTGGCACACCCACATAATGGGATATTATACAGCCAAAAGTAGGAATGAAGTACTATTACAGGCTACAACATGGATGAAGCCTGAAAACATTATGCTAACTGAAAGAAACCGTATGCAAAAAGCCACAAATTTTATGATTCCAATTATATGAAATATCCAGAATAGGCAAAGAAAGAAAGCAGATTAGTAATTGCCAGTGGTTGGGGGTGAGGGGTAGGGGTAGGGAATGTGCCTAATGGGTGTGGGATTTCCATTTGGGTGATAAAAATGTTATGAAGCTAGATCGTAGTGATGGTTCCAAAACATTGTAAATATACACTTAATGCCATGGAATTATACACATTGGTTAAAATGGTACATTTTATATAATGTGTGTTATATCACAATGTTTTAAAATGAATGTGTGTGTGTGTATGAAGGGCATGTATAATTCTCCAGAGTGAACTCGAGTTGATAGGGAACATCCATCAATCTGAATGATAATAGCATGACTGAGAAATAAACTTTTACTAGATTGTCATTTGTTACAACAACATAACATACCCCATCCTGACTGATATAAACTATTATATTGCATTTAGTTCACCTAATCTTTTCTTAAGCCTCCTTTGTGTCAGGTACTGGGGAAAGAAAGAGGAAAAGCTTCAAGCAGCTTGCAGACTAGCAAGGGAGATAAGCATGTTAACCAAAAGATGCTCTTCTGTGTGATGATGCCATGATGGAGGTAGATTATGAGCTATAGTGGAAGCACAAAGGCCAGAATGGCCAATTCCATCCTGGAAACTCAGAGAAGGCTACCGAAGACAGCAAAGGTTGAATTACATTTTAAAAGATGTATAAAAGCTTGCCAGCTTGTGAAAGGGAGAGATTCACTGAAGGTTGATGGAAGAGCTTGTGCTCTATGCAATGATATAGGCATGACACAGCTTGGCATGTGGCAAGGAATTGTCAGTCACTAGATAGGATTGACAAGGAAATGTCAATCACTAGATAATAAGGTGTAAGGTGATGAGTGCTGGAGAGGGGACTAGAGAAGTCAACAAGTATTGGGAGTTTAGACCTAAATCTGTAGCCAGCCCTTTCTAATCTTTCCATTCATGCCATATATGGAAAATGAAAACACATATGGCACACTGAGGTAAAAAGTTGAGGCTTCTTGTGACTGACAACACACCTGGCCCAACTTTGGTTGTCACCCTTGGCATTCTTAATCCACTGTAACACACAATTGGGGCACAAGGTTTGGGAAGCTCTCCTATGAGTAATGGAGTAACACCAAGATTTTTAAGCTAGGAAATAATAAGATTTGGAAAATAATTCATAGTTTGGAAAATAAAAGAATATGAAGAATAAGATTGAAGTCCAAAAGATCTAGAAGGAAGTGATGGCAATAACCCAGAAAGAAATAGTAAGAGCTTAAATCATAATAGTGGCCATGGAAATAAAGAGAGTGGATAGATTCAAGATAGAGTTACAAGTTAATTCTACAAGATAGAACTAACAAACTTTACTGATTGACTTGAAGTGGAGGGGGAGGGGGAGAAAGAAATTAAAATGGCTCCCTGCCTGGTTGAGTGTTAGTGGTTCCACTGGAATAGGAGAGAGAGGAAAGCAAGGACTGTGAAGACAGGAGTCAGTACTCAGGGACCTGTTGAACTGATGTGCCAGTGGAGGTACCTGAAAGGCAGTTAAAAACCAGAGTAGCTGGGGAAAGGATGCAGGGTTTGAAACATGGTGGATGACATGGACCAGCAACAAACTACCAACACTGTAGAAGAGCCCCTGGATCTCATCAGGCTCAGCCTGGATGAGCGAATTTATGCGAAAATGAGAAATGACAGAGAGCTTTGAGGCAGATTACATGCTTATGATCAGCATTTACATATGATATTGGGAGATATGGAAGAAACTGTGACTACTATAGAAATTGATGAGGAAACATACGAAGAGATATATAAATCAACAAAACGGAATATTCCAATGCTTTTTGTCCGGGGAGATGGTGTTGTACTAGTTGCCCCTCCATTAAGAGTTGGCTGAAACAAAGAATTTATCATGTATGGAATATAGGAGCTTTTGTATGATTACCTCTTTATTTATTTATTTTTAATATTTTATTTATTTGACAGAGACACAGCGAGAGAGGGAACACAAGCAGGGGGAGTGGGAGAGGGAGAAGCAAGCCCCCCCACGGAGCAGGGAGCCCGATGTGGGGCTCGATCCCAGGGCCCCAGGATCACGACCCGAGCCGAAGGCAGACACCCAATGACTGAGCCACCCAGGTGCCCCATGATTGCCTCTTTAAATGTAGAAGACATTCAAAAGAGAAACCTGCATAAATTTTGATATTAAGAAATGACCAAGGATTCTTCCACTCCTGAGATGAGTTGATTTGCGGATAACTAAAAAATTCTTAAGCTAAAGGGCATTTTAATTTTTTTCCAATCCTTTCAATAAATGTGATCACCAAGATGTAGAACTCTTTTTTTCAGGGAAAAAAAACAAAAGGGCGCCTGGGTGGCTCAGTCGTTAAGCGTCTGCCTCCAGCTCAGGTCATGATCCCAGGGTCCTGGGATCGAGTCCCACATCAGGCTCCCTGCTCGGCGGGAAGCCTGCTTCTCCCTCTCCCACTCCCCTGCTTGTGTTCCTGCTCTCGCTATCTCTCTCTCTGTCAAATAAATAAATAAAATCTTTAAAAAAAAAAAAAAGAAAAAGAAAAAAACCAAAAAACCAGAGTAGTTAAATATTCAGAGAGAAACTGGAGTAGAGTTAAAGATGGGGGGGTGGGGGGTGGCCATGGACAGATATAAGCAGTAGTTCAAGCCCAGGGAATGGATGAGCTGGTTGAGAGAGGCCATGAGTGAGAAAAGAAAAGGTCCAAGGTCATCTAAGGGGAACACAGAGGAAGGAAAGCCTGTGGGAATAACATTGGCATTTCTTTGATGCATAATAGGATTTCTCAACTGACTGAACAGATACTCTTTGAAAAGAATGACTCTCTTTAATCTTTCTAAATCTGTCTGAATTATCTGTAAAGGCACCTCTGGGAATTCCAGAAGATTGATCCCTTAATATAGGCAGATACCTTTTATGCAAAATGAATGTTTAAAAAAGTAAATCATTTGAAGTAATTTTAACAAAGTCATAGCTATGGCTCTTGTTAACATATTACTACTATATATTGTGATTATATACTTTTATGTCTATCCCTTCTCACTAGACTATAAAATCCTCAAAGGCCCCAGTGTTGGTGTCTAGTCTGGTACCTGGAATATAGTACACAGTTGATAAATATTTGTGAATTACTATGAATTTGAGTTTTAAAGTTCAATATATACAGAGTATAACTCAGTTCCAGTAATCTTTCCAATGGAAATGTTAAATTGGCAAGAGATACTATAGTTCTAAATGTGGCAGTGCCCTTCATAATAGTCCACATTGATAGTGATGCATGATATATTTATAAAATATCATTTAGTAAAGAGAATAAATCAACTAAAACTATATATAGTAACAAGGATGAATTTCACAAATATGATATTGAATGAAAACAAGGGCAAATGTAGAATTCCAATTATATGAAGTTTAAAAACAAACAAATCTAATGCATCAGTTTTTTTGGTTTTTTTTTAAGATTTTATTTATTTATTTGACAGAGAGAGACACAGTGAGAGAGGGAACACAAGAAGGGGGAATGGGAGAGGGAGAAGCAGGCTTCCCGCCGAGCAGGGAGCCCGATGTGGGGCTCGATCCCAGGACCCTGGGATCATGACCTGAGCTGAAGGCAGACACTTAACGACTGAGCCACCCAGGCGCCCCTCTAATGCATCAGTTTTAGAAGTCTGGAGAGTAGTTACCTTTGGAGGCAGTGTAGTGATGGGGAAGAGGCACAAGGAGGACTTTTGCAGAACTGGTTGTGTTCTATTTCTTGATCTGGGTGTTCTTTTCATGAGCCCATTAAATTTGTCATCATTCATTAAACTGTACACTTACTATTTGTGCATTTTTCTGTATGATGGCTAGACTTCAATAGAATATTGAAGAGAGAGGAACATAAATAATTCTGATACATGATACTACATGATAACTAATAACATTAAAGAATAATGCCTACAAGTGGAGGAGGAGTATATAGCCTTAAGCAAGTAATTGAACCTACAGTAATCAACTAATAAGAAAAAGAGAGTAAAAGGAAGAAGTCAGTGGGTTTCAGACCTGAAGACCCACGCTTATTATTAGCTGAGGACTCAAGTGGTTGCTGATAACTACATACCTGCGTGGAATCAAAACCCAAAGTGGTCTTGCTGTTTGATAAAACCATCTCAGTTTCTGAGCATTCAGCACAACTCTCACCGAAGGAAACTTCACTTCATTAGATGAAAACTCTGAGAATAAACCACTTCTACTCAGGCTGTGACGGAGTGACTGGTATTATCCTAGCCCCCTTGCCATCAGTGAAATATAGATAAACATGGACAAAAGATGAAACACATCTATTTTAGACACTGAACAACAGGCTATACAAGACTATAAACTCTAAAAGAAAGGGAACAAATGAGGTAAGTTCAAATTTCCTCAGCTTTAGGCTTAAAGGCACTTAGATTCTGGCACAGAGAGGAGGAACCTGAAGCAGAACAGCCTTGCTCAGTTGAGGAGGCAGAGATTTTAGTTTGGTGAGATTAAGATTGCTGTAATTTGCCCAGAAAATGTGTGAGAAGTGGATACTATACAGAGAAAAAAAACTCTAGAAATCTGCACACAGTCTAGGGGGATAAGAATATTGGGGGAAAAAACAATGTCCAGAGAGCTATGAGCTGACCAGCTGTGAAGCTCACAAAGTTTTAGGAGACCTTTCCATTCTGATCAACCACAGTGGAGAGATCTCATTAAACATCTAGAACATTCATTAGAGATGCCAGAAAGCCCAAGTCTTATGAATAAAAATAATCTAGCTATAGAGTTAAACTACCAGAAATCCATTCTAGAGGAGCATAAAGTCAAGCTTTGAAAGTATCAAGCTGATCCACAAGTAAATTAACTGCAGGCCAGAACAAAGCTCAACAGTTCTTGAAGGAAGACAACATAATCTAGACTCTATCACCCAAAAAAAACCAAACAAACAAACAAACAAAAACCACTAGATCTGCAAAGAAGTAGGAAAATGTAATCTATAATGAGGAGAAAAGTTAGTCAACATGGAGACCCAGAAATGACAGAGATGATGGAATTAGCAGATAAGGACTTTGAAACTATTATTGTAAATATTACTTAAAGGAAAACATAAACACATTGAGGCAAGAAATGGAAACTATTAAAAAGATCCAAATGGAACTTCTAGAGTTGTAAGATATAATACCTGAAATGAAAAATTAATTAGATGGGCCTGACATAAATTTAAACACTACAGAAAAAGACAAGCAAACTTGAAGACAGGAAGCAGAAACTATCCAAACCAAATCACAGAGAAAAAAAGAGGATTAAAAAATGAATAGTTTCAGTGATCTATGAAACAAAATTAAACAGTCTAATGTTTATATAATTAGAGTCTCAAAAATTAGGGTAGTAGGGTGGAGCAAAAGAGAAAATATTTGAGGAAATAATGGCTATTAATTTTCTATATTTAGTGAAAAATATTAACCCAGAGAGCCAAGAAACTCAATGATCCTCAAACAAGATGAAGACAGAGAAAGCTACAAATTACATCAATGCATATTGATGAAAATCAATGACAAAAAGTTGCCAGAGAAAACAGGGGAATATTCAATTCTTGAAGAAAGAAGAAAATGGACCAAGATCTTTAAAGGGTTGAAAGGAAAAACTGTCAACCTATAATTGTACTTCCCTTAAACACAAAAGAGAAATAAAGACATGTTTCAAAGAAAGAATTCTGTGCCAGCATATCTGCTTTACAAGAAATGTTTTTCAAAGTTCCTCAGGCTGCAAAAAAACATTACATCATATAAAAACTTAGATTGGTATGAAGGAATGAAAAGTGCTAGAAATGGTAAATATTTGAGTATATCTAAAAGATTTTTCTAATTTTTAATCTCTTTAAAAAATAACTGACTTTCTTGAACAAAATAAAAACAAACATATCTGTATGTGAAGAACCTTATAACATTCCATTTCCCCTCTCCTGTTCATTAATATATCACTGTCATAATCCTCATACACTTTATTTCTACATAATATCAATGTGAATACATATGCACGTGCACACACACACATAGACAACGTGCAGGATGAAGGAAATACTCACTGGTGGCAGAACTACACTGGCCTTAGAGCATTTGTTGTTCTGGGGCAGTAATGGTTAAGATTTAAAGTGGGTATTAGAAAGTACAGATTAAATCTAGTTCCCAGTTAGTAACTATCAGACGCTGAGCAAGTTACATAACTAGCCCAAACCTCAATTTCCTTATCTGTATAATGCAGGTAGGGCCTATTTACTAGCACGGGCATGAAGATTAATTAAATGGTCATAAAGTGTTAGCACATCGCCTGGCTGCCAATAATAAGGACCTGACAAAGGACGACTATTACTATCCTGAAGTCAAACATGTCCCCACCTTGCCAGATATCAACTTGTTCAGATACCGGTTGATCAAGATGATATGACAGGAACTAGGGAAAGCAGATGGTGGCCAAGTGGCACTAAAATTCTCCATCTTCCAAAGAAGGATAAAATAAATCATCTAAAGTCAGTAAATTGGTCATTAGAGACTAACGGCAACACCTAGAAGAGTTAAAAACAGAAATTGTTTACAGTGATTGCCTCTGAGAAGTGGGATTGGGGGAAGAAAGAAAAGATTTTATTATTCATAGTATACCCTTTTATGCTGTTAAAAATTTTATCACACATTAAATATTGCATAGAACTTCAAAACCTAGTTCTATAATTCATAAAGTACATCTGGAACAAGTAGAAAGGTTAAACAAATATACCTGAATCTGTATAAAAATGGCACTTCTTGAGTGCTTCCCATCCTCACCACCACTGAAGGGGAAACTGCTTGTGTGTGTGTGTGTGTGTGTGCACGTGCACGCGGGCACATGCATGCAAACATGTGCACCCCTGTTTGTCTGGAAAATAAGTGCTTGATGGTTTAATATTGGAATTATCTACTGACACTTTGCTTACGTCTTCTCCCTCCTTGGGCCTCATATTACTAAAAATTAATATTTGCCCTTTTGGTTGATAGCATGAAAAGTTGGAAGATGATCCAGTAATGGGAAAATAGAAATAGAGCAGACACCTAGGATGCAGGGAAAATAATAGAGTGCCCTGGATAGGCAGAGGATGCAGGAAATACCTAAAATCAGGTCTGCATTGCTGGTGGTTATCTATTCGCTTTGCAAATTGCTTGTGAACTCTCACCCCACCCCTGCCCTGTGGGTCCTAGCTTAGACTCCAGCTTTGGACAACAGAAGTGAGTTAGGAAGAGATCAGAGTTGTGGAAATTGGAGCATGTATGTTCTCACAGCAGATGGGGAAATAGGTTGGCTTCTATTATTATTAGTAGTATTAGTATTATTATAAAAATTGCTTTTCTTCTTTGTTTCATAACATTTTACTCCAAGAAAGTTAAGATGCTAGACAGACACCATAAGCCTAACACAAAGCACAGAGCATCAGTGTGGTATAGAACATAGTCATAGAATGTAGCCAAAGTAATGGCCTCAAGGTCTGAGCCAGGCTATAAGGTGAAAGGGACTGTGCCCTAATGAGGTCCTCTCAGAAACCAGCAATCCTGGCAATTAAGACCCCTGGATAGGGCGCCTGGGTGGCTCAGTTGGTTAAGCGACTGCCTTCGGCTCAGGTCATGATCCTGGAGTCTCAGGATCGAGTCCCGCATCGGGCTCCCTGCTCGGCAGGGAGTCTGCTTCTCCCTCTGACCCTCCCCCCTCTCATGCTCTCTCTCTCTGTCTCATTCTCTCTCTCAAATAAATAAATAAAATCTTAAAAAAAAAAAAAAGACCCCTGGATAAGTCAAGTCATTGGGACCACGGACTTTGACTCCATACAGTCCTGGGTCCCAATCCTACTTCTGCTCTTTCCTATCAGTGTGCCTTTGGCAAGTTGTTTAACATCCCTGAGCCTCAATTTTCTTATCTGTAAAATAGGGATAATAAAAGACACACTTTTTTTTAAAGTACTTACTATCTGTCATTCTACATGTATTACCTCATTTCATTCTCACAGCAGCTGGATACTATTATCAACCCATTTCATTTATTTTATCTTTTAAACATTTTTGTATATTTATTATGTTTCACAAAATTACACCTTGCAGTCTAATACAAATAAAAATTTTTAAAAATTTGTATATTTCATGAAGCAAACCATATACTAGGTAGTCCAACTATTAAAATAAAGCATGTTATAATTCTTAATCAGCAAGTTTTTTTCTTCCAATTTTTATTTAAATTCTAGTTAGTTAACATACAGTGTAATATTGGTTTCAGGAGTAGAATTCAGTGATACATCACTTACAGACAATACCTGGTGCTCATCATAACAAATGCCGTCCTAATACCCATCACCCATTTAGCTCATCCTCCATCCACCTCCCCTCCAGCAACCCTCAGTTTGTTCTCTGTCATTAGTGTCTCTTATGAATTGCCTACCCCCCTCCTTTTTTTGCCCTTCCCACACATTCATCTGTTTTGTTCTAAATGCCACATATGAGTGAAACATATGATATTTGTCTTTCTCTGACTAACTTATTTTGCTTAGCATAATACACTCTAGCTCCATCTACGTCACTGCAAATGGCAAGATTTCATTCTTTTTGATGGCTGAGTAATATTCCAGTGTGTGTGTGTGTGTGTGTGTGTGTGTGTGTGTGTGTACCACCCTTCTTTATCCATTCATCAGTCGATGGACACCTAGGCTCTTTCCACAGTCTGATTATTGTTGATAATGCTGCCAGAAACATCGGGATGCCTGTACCCCTTCAAATCTGTATTTTTGTATCCACTGGGTTATTATCCCATTTTATAGATGTGAAAATAGAGGCTCAAAGAGAGGCTAAGTCACTTGTCCGAAGTCACACAGTTGGTAAGTAAGGCAGCCAGAAGGGTACCCCAGCAGCAGACTCCAAGAGCCCTTCTATTAACCATTACGCTAAAATGTATGATAAAGTTCTCCTGAGGATTAAATGAAATGCATTTAATAGTGGTTGGCATACTTTGAGCATTTAATAAAGAACAAGTATTATAATGAGAGCTGGGTGGAATCCAAATCCCAAATTATAACAAATTTGGGGTTAAAGTGGATTGCGCTGTACGTTTATCATCTAGGGCAAAGTCTAAAGTACAGGCATCCGTCCACACTCTCAGGAAATTTGTAAGCAGAAAGCAAGTTCCCACAGGAGGATACAGGTTTCCCAGGGGCAGCGCAGCAGGGCAGTGGCCATAAATCATTTTTATAGGAGTTACCTTTCCCAGAGAGGGAACGGATGAGAGTAGGAAAGCAAGAAGTTGCTGGAGAAAGTCCCAGTGGTATCAAGGCCGGTGCGGGGGTGTTGGGGGCGGGGGGGACGCTCCCCCGCCCAGCTGTGACTGCTTGGGATCCAGCTCTGTGACTTCTAAGCTTAAGAAATAGAGATGGCGAGAACCAAGCGGATGTGTCCAGACCCGCACAACTGCACGGAACCCAGCCTCTTGATTCCCAGGCCAGTGAGTCAACCCGGCAGGGACAAGAAGCTAAGCAAGATGCACGGAGCCGAAGCATGAGTTCTGCATGCTAGGTAATGCGTGCATCCTCTTTTGTTCCTCCACCATCCCTCACCCGACCCTTGAGAGGACTGTAGCCTTGTCTGTTTCGCACCCCACTCTACCCCTGCTAGGAACCGTAAGTGGTCCACTGCAGGCACTCAAGCATTAGTTGAATGAGTTACATGAAAAATGGCATTAAGATAAACATAAATATATTAGGGAATAGAATGGAAAATTGGCATACGTGTCCAAGATGGGACAGGGGACTTTAAAGAAACGTCCCATCTCTGACGAGGGCTTTAAGCTGTCTCCAGAAATTAAAGTTCACAGTTCCAAGTTCACACTTTTAGCTATTAGGGATACTTGGATGGAAACGTTTCAGAAGCCCAGAACACACTATACCATGCTACCTCTTTTCCTCCTCTTCTGGATCTTTTCAATGTATTATCATCTCTCTATAATTATGAAGGAGAACTGAAGAAAGGAGAGCATGGCTAGTGCTGGGGAAAATACCTTGCACACCGCAGCTTGTATGCAGACCCGGGTTTCCTTCTACTTTGGATCTACACTGCTGGTTTCATAGTCGTCTGTTGCACACCCTCAGAAAAGCTTTCCCCTGACATTTCTTTTTTAACTTTATTTTATTGTGGTAAAACATAAATAATGTAAAATTGACCAGTTTAGCCATTTTAAGTGCACAGCTCAGCGGCACTAAGTGAGATTACATTGCTGTACAACCATCACCACTATCCCCCTGCAGAACTGTCATCATCCCAGGCTGACACTGTACCCGTTAAAAATTAACACCCCTTTCCCTCCTCCTCTCGGCTTCCAACAACCACCATTCATTCGATCTCTGTCGCTATGCATTTGACTATTCTAGGCTCCTCATCTAAGTGGAATCATAGAGTCTGTGTCCTTTTAGGTTGGGCTTATTTCACTTAGTGAAATGTTTTCAATGTTTGTCCATGTTGCAGTATGTGTCAGAATTTCATTCCTTTTTAAGGCTGAATAATAGTCCATTATATGTATATACCACACTTTGTTTATCCATTCATCGGGTGGTAGACATTTGAGCTCTTTCCACCTTTCCGCTATTGTGAACAATGCTGCTATGAACACTGTTGTGCAAATTCTCTGTTAGATTCCCTGCTCCCAATTCATCTGGGTATCTAACCAGAAGTGGAATTACTAGATCAGGAGGTAAATTCTTAGTTGCATTTTTTTTTTAAGATTTTATTTATTTATTTGACAGAGAGAGACACAGCGAGAGAGGGAACACAAGCAGGGGGAGTGGGAGAGGGAGAAGCAGGCTTCCCGCTGAGCAGGGAGCCTGATGTGGGACTCGATCCCAGGACCCCGGGATCATGACCTGAGCTGAAGGCAGACGCTTAACGACTGAGCCACCCAGGGGCCCCTCAGTTGCATTTTTTTGAGGAACTGACCCTGGCTTTTTTTTTTTCCTGTTATATTTCCAGAGTCAGTTTTTATCATCTATTCAAACAGTTTATTTTGCCTCTCCAATATACTATCCTACATTTAGGCTAAACTACCTCTCTTTGGCTTGTTCCCTCTTTCATTTATCAAGGTATTTAGAATTATGATCTTATGTTCCACAGTACTGATCTTCCCCAAAACATGAACACTAGACCTCACTCTTTGGAGCAAACTGCCATTTTCTGAATCATAAGTTGCATTAGTTAAAAGAGTAAGAAACGAACTTTTTTTGGGGGGGGGTAGGGAGGAGCCTTTCAAATCAGTACGAAGATACCAGTCTGATATGAATCAGGTAGACATACCAGGAGAAGAGAGCTCCTGATTTACACATGTCTCACTCAGGAACATCCCTGACATATAAAGAGTAGCAGAAATCAGGAGTCCAACTCCTCCGCTGCAGTAGCTGGAGGTCTCCACCTGCCACCACTGTGGTGATGAGGATCCTGCACTCTCACTTTTTCATGGAACAGCTAGAACCCACTGTTACAGGATTTTTTCTCCTTCGGTGCCCATGGTTCTTGGTCATGCCACTTCAAAGAATGAAGAGGCAGACCAGGCAGAGTGGTGGGCAACAAAGCAAGGTTTATTGAGTGATAGTGAAGCAAAGTTTATTGAGTGGTAGTACAAAGCTCCCAAAGAGGGAGGGGACCCGAGAGGGTTACCACTGGAGTTTCTAAGTCTAGGGTTCTTTATGGGCTTGTTGGAGGGCTGTTTTATTGATAAGGAAAGTCTTTGTCCTAAGATGGCCAACCGAGCCAGTGAGAGAGTCCCAGTCCTTGCCCCAGGGCTCTTTTGTGTTCTTCTCCCTGCACGGCTTCTAGCACACACCAATCCAGGTCCTTCTCCCTGCCCTGCTTTGTGCAGGTGCCAAAATTGCCAAGTATGCGGAAGTAGAAGTGTATAAATTGCCCCCTTTGTTTGTACTCGGGGCTCAGACCTTTAGAGACCACTCTCCTCTGAGCCCACCAGCCTTAAATAAACCTCCTATCCTCCAAGATCTATGAGTGCCTCTTGGTTCTTCCGTCAGACGATCCAATCCAGGTTCCGTAACATTTGGTTCCCTGACTGGGAAACCCAACTGCGCTGGCCCATTGTAGCCACCAGTTTGGGGGCAATGGCGGGGCAGTGATGGAAGGAGGGATCGTAATGGAGAAGGCACGCCCTGCCTAATTTTCGGTAGTCTCCCATTCCGGTTGCCTAAAGCCAGCCCCGCTCTGCTGTTCCTGCCAGACTCGAGTAGACTTGGCAGGTGGGGTCCTGGTCTGAACGTCAGATTCCGGTAAGGCCTGGGGCCCCAGGACCCAGACAGGCCCACCCCCACTGGGGTGGAAGGGGAGCCTGATCACCTCCCAGAGACCTCTTACAGGTCTCACAGGTAGGGATTCCCAGGGAGGGAATGTAATAACTTCTGGAGTGTGAATGCGTGAGTGAATGTGCGGTCCAACCTGGCTTGCTCAAGTGGACTGATTCTGTGACTCCATGGGCGGGCACCCTTAAGGTCCCCAGAAGCCTACGGAGTCTGAGTGGGCCCATCTGTGATTCTGTGGTGAATGGCATAGTGGCAGCATTGGAATAGTTTCCGATCGTAAGTCACAACACTGAGACTGCCAGGACTAAGCCTCACCTAAGCTCCTTCAGAACACGGCCAGACGGGCATCTGATTGGTCTCCTCACCTCAGGAGGCACCCCCCTTTTGTCTATCTCTGCTCCAGCGCACACAGGGACATCACCATGGGGTCAGGACAGAGTAAACCTACAGTTCTAGAGGCCATGATCAAAAATTTCAAGAAGGGGTTTTCGGGAGACTATGGAGTCAGGATGAACCCTGGAAAGTTGAGAACCCTATGTGAATTGGAATGGCCCACCTTTGATGTCTGGTGGCCTTCAGAAGGGACATTGAATGTCCCAACGATTTGTCGAGTATGGCGAGTCATAACAGGAAAACCAGGACACCCTGACCAGTTTCCGTACATTGACTCCTGGCTAGGAATTGCTCAGACCCTTCCCCCCTGGGTGCGATTCACTTGCAATAGGCAGGGACAGGCCAGGGTCTTAATCGCCTCATCCAAGCGACCTAAAGAAAATCAGCAAAAGCCCCAGTCTCCACAAATCCTAGCCGGAGATCCCGAGAAGGAACCGATCCTGCCCCCACTGTACATACCCCCAAGACCATCTACACCTGGCCCTTCAGTTCCAGACACTCCACCACCATCGGTTTCACTGCCACCCCCAGGCCCAGAGGATCCACAGGTGCCCCCAGGCCCAGAGAATCCACCGGTGCCCCCAGGCCCAAAGGATCCACTTTCTCCAGGACCAGCAGCCAGCCTGTGCCCAGGCTGGGTGCAAGCGCCCTCCAAATGCCTGTACGAGAGACGCAGGAACCCGAGAGGCGCAATAAAGATGGGATGGTCCAACCCGGCTGTTCCATGATGTATTATCAGCCCTTCTCCACCACCAACCTCCTCAACTGGAAACCTAACACCCCATCCTACTCTGAGAAACTGCAGGCCATGGTAGACCTCATAGAATCCCTCTTCCAGACTCATCAGCCAACCTGGGAAGACTGCCAACAGTTACTCTGCACACTGTTTAACACAGAGGAAAGAAGGAGAATAATGAAAGGTGCATGGCAATACCTGGAAGAGCACGCACCAGTGGGAGTCATCAACCCTGCTGCCTGGGCTAATATGGCCGCACCCGAAGAGCACCCAGCATGGGGCTTCACCAGAACCGAGTGACAGGCCCACATCCACCAGTACCAAGAGGCCCTCCACTGGGGAATCCAGGCAGGAGCTAAGAAACCCATGAACATGACTAAGATATCCGCGGTCACTCAACAACCAGGGGAGTCCCCCGGGGACTACTACGAAAGACTATCTGAAGCCTACAGGATATATACTCTATTTGACCCCGAGGCACAGGAAAGCCAACAGATGGTAAACACCTCCTTCGTGGCTCAGGCTGCCCCAGACATCAGAAAAAAACTTCAGAAACTAGAAGGTTTTGCCGGGAGGAACATCACCCAACTAATAGAGATTGCCAATAAAGTCTACATGAACAGGGAGGTCGCAGCCGAACAGGAAGCCGACAAAAAGATGAAAAAGAAAGTTAGCCTCCTTGCCGCTGCCCTGAAAGAAAAGGACAACACAAAGATGGGGTGACCCCAGCCATTGAAAGGGGGGAAGTCCAGAACCCCCTTGGCAAGGGATCAATGTGCCTACCGTAAAAAGAAAGGGCACTGAAAAAATGAATGTCCCAACTGGGGAAAGGCTCAAAAGCCCAGCCGCTACAAGGAAGAACCCCAAGAGGAGGACCTCATAGGCCTTGCGGGAATGGACTCAGACTGAGGGGGACCAGGCTCTTTCCTCCTTGGCCCACATGAGCCCACGGTCAGAATGAAGGTAGGGGGCCAATCAGTGACTTTAATGGTTGATACTGGGGCCGAGCACTCTGTTGTCACCTCCCCAGTGGTCCCTTTCAGCAAAAGGACTGTGACCATCCTTGGGGCCACTGGGACGCAAGAGATACAATAGCCCTTTTGCCAGGCTTGCCAGTGTGAACTCAGGGGCCACAAGGTCTGACATGAATTCCTTTATCTGCCTGACTGCCCCATCCCTCTCCTGGGCCAAGACATACTCTCCAAGCTTAGGGCTCAGATAACCTTTGAGCCCACTGGACACACTAGCCTCCGATTAACCCAAGGCAAGAGGAGATGGGGCATCTAATACTAGCAAATACCATGCCAAGGGAAGAAGAATGGAAGCTATTCTGTGCCCAGGCCCAACTGAGCAGCCCGCCGGAGTTCAGACTCGCCTGCCCTTCAGTATGGGCTGAAAACAACCCACTGGGACTAGCCCAGAATTGGGCCCCTATCATTGTTGAACTGATCCCAGGAGCCCAACCTCAGAGGCAAAGGCAATAGCCCCTTCCACAAGAAGCTAAGATCAGCATCCAAGAACATCTGACCAAACTCAAAGAAGCAGGTATTCTAGTCGAGTGCCAGTTGGCCTGGAATACCCCACTCCTACCAGTCAAGAAGCCAGGAGGGGGATACCAACCAGTTCAAGACCTGTGGGCCATCAACAAGGTGACCATCTCTCTGCACCCAGTGGTCCCAAATCCATACACCCTCCTTGGCCAAATCCCAGGGCCGGCCAGGTGGTTCACTTGCCTAGATTTGAAGCATGCCTTCTTCTGCCTCTGCTTAGCTCCCCAGAGCCAGCCAGTGTTTGCCTTTGAATGGACTGAACCTGATACAGGGCACCAGATGCAACTGACTTGGATGCGCCTCCCACAGGGGTTTAAAAACTCACCAACCCTCTTTGGGGAAGCACTGGCTGCGGGCCTCGCCAGCTTCCCAAGAGAGGTCGCACAATGCACCCTCCTCCAGTATGTGGATGACCTCCTCCTCGCCAGTGACCCACCAAGGCCCTCCTACAGCTCCTGTCAGACTCGGGATACCGAGCCTCATGGAAGAAGGCACACATCTGCCAACAACAGGTCCGATACCTTGGTTTCCTCCTCACCCAAGGGAAAAGAGAACTAGGGCGGGAGAGGAAAAGGGTCATCATCTCCCTGCCACAGCCCCAGACAAAAAAGGGCCTATGAGAATTCCTGGGGGCTGCAGGACTCTGCTGCATCTGGATCCCTGGGTTCTTGGCAATAGCAAGACCCCTTTATGATCTCTTAGGGGGACCAGATCGAGAACCCTCTTCCTGGACTGAGGAAGCAGAAGCCGCTTTCACAGAGATAAAGATCGCCCTGGGGTGGGCTCCAGCCCTGAGCCTACCAGATGTAGAAAAACCCTTCAATCTCTTTGTGCATGAAAAGGAAAAAATAGCTCTTGGGGTACTCACCCAGACTGTTGGACCCTGGCAATGGCCAGTTGCTTATCTGTCAAAGAAGCTGGACCCCTTGGCAGTGGGACAGCCACTGTGCCTCAGGGCGCTGGCAGCCACAGTCCTACTCATCAAGGAGGCGGACAAACTTACCCTGGGGCAAGAACTTAACATCAAGGTCCCTCATGCAGTTGTGTCCCTCATGAACGCACAGGGACACTGCTTCCTTTCCAAAAAACGCCTTTGTTACTGTACGTATACATGGAGCCATCTACAAGGAAAGGGGCCTCCTATCCGCAGCAGGAAAAGCTATCAAGAACAAGGAGGAGATACTGAGACTCCTTGAAGCCATCGGGCTTCCAAAGGAAGTAGCAATCCTGCACTGTGAGGGACACCAGAAAGGAGACGACCCCACAGCTCAGGGAAATCATCTGGCAGATGAGGCAGTCAAGACCACTGTCAGTGAGGACATAGACAGAGCCTCTTCCCTCACCATGGCCCTAACACCCCCAGAAGAAGTCCCTCTGCCCAGTTACACTAAAAAGGAAAAGGAATGGGCCATGGCTGAGGGGGCCAACCTGACTGAAAAGGGATGGTGGATGATGCCAGACGGTTGCATCTTTGTTCCAACAGCAACTGGAGGGCATCTAGTCAAGGAATACCACCAACTCACTCAGCTGGGAAAAACTGCATTAGAGCCCTTCTCAGGAAACACTACTACATCAGTCAGCTGCCAGCACTATGCCGAGCAACGAGTGAACGATGCATAACATGTGCTAAAAATAATGCTCGGTCTGCACCACAGCCCCTGCCAAGTGTCCAGAGGATGGGAGCAACCCCCTTTGAAGATCTAGAGGTAGACTTCACAGATGTGCAGCCGAGCAGGGGATTCAAGTATCTCCTAGTAATAGTATGCACATACTCTGGGTCAGTCTAAGCCTTCCTGACCAGGACGGAGCAAAGCCGGGAAGTAGCTAAATTCCTCTTGTGGGAGATCATGCCCCAGTTCGGCCTGCCGTTAACAATCCATAGTGACAATGGACCCGCATTTGTGGCAGACATTGTACAGGTCTTGACCAAATCTCTCAACATCACCTGGAGACTCCACACCACTTACCGGCCCCAAAGTTCAGGGAAAGTAGAGCAAATGAATCACACCCTCAAGGGAACCTTAGCAAAGTTTTGTCGGGAGACTAACCTTCCATGGCTGGATCTGCTACCCTTAGCTCTCCTGCATGCTCGCTGCCCGCCCAGGGACATCAGGTTTCTCCCCATTCAAATTAATATATGAACAGCCTCCCCCGTGTTTGGGAAGCCTTTCAGGAAACTTGCATCAGGTTGGAGATAAAGGGATAAATGAGCAACTTCAGGCCCTGGGGGCCACCCTAAATAAATTACAAAAGTACACCATTGAGAGGGTCCCAATCTCCTTAGGGTCTCAGGTACACTCCTTCCAGACAGGGGAGTCAGTTTGGGTCAAAGATTGGAAGAAAGACTCCCTCAAACCGCAGTGGACAGGGTCCCACATTGTTGTTCTAACCACCCCTACTGCCCTCAAGGTCTCAGGTGTCACTCCGTGGGCCCACCACTCAAGAGTGAAGAAAGCTCATCATTCGGACAAGGAGCCACGCCAGTGGAGAGTCCACGCAGACTTCACGAACCCACTCCGGCTTCACCTTTGATGAGACTCCACCAACTGATGGACATCTGCTCACCATGGTCCCTGGCTCTCATTGGCGTGATTTCCCTCATCTTGGGAGTCGGACTCTACACTGTTGCCCCTCCTGACCAGACTCCCCCAGAGGCTCACCATTGTCATTGCTTATTGGGTGTCCCTAGGGTGTATTACTGCACTTACTTGTCCACGGGTTTCATCTGCTGACGGGTTAGCCATGATGGCTCCCTCTACTTAAGGTCATAGATCCCAATTTTATTAGCCTTCTGCTGTCTACTCCTGAGCGCATTTCACCATGGTTTTCCTGGCCCCAGTCAGTCCTGGTCTTCTGCTACCTGGTGTGCTGTTCCTCCGCACTGCCTCTAGCTTGCCTGGCCCAGCAAGGGGGGCAAACTCTTGTATCACCGTTACTGGCAAATGGACTTTCCAGCTTATCCCCCTCAATCCTGCACCAGCGGCCCCACTGACTTCTTCCACCTGGGAGGAGCACACACCAAAGGTTGACCTCCATTTTGATGGATGCCAGCTTCTTGATACCTCCTGGGAACCTCATAGATGGTGTTCCTACCATGACCCTCACTCAGGTTACCAGCTGGTAGATATCTACATCTGTGGGGGCCCTATGCATCAACAGCCAAACACCTGCCCTCAGTTCTACTCACAAGCCTGGGGATGCAAGTCCTGGGTGGCAACTTGGCTGGGAATGGAACAATGGTCCAATGGGTGGTGGAGCCTTAAACAGCACAATGACATCCAGATTTCCTTGTCACGCAAGGCCACCCCATCCTCTTGCTCTAACAATCACTGTATACCGCTCGCCCTCTCAGTCTTAGAACCCAATGCCACATCATGGGCTGTAGGAATCACTCTCCTCTTATCACTCTATAGGGACTGACCCCATGGCCAAGTTTATGATTAAGTCCATGTTCGCCCCAAGCCTTGCAGTCGACCCTCAGAGTCAAACAGAAAATAACTCGCCCTGGCACATCCCTGGGTCCCCCATCCACACGCATCAAGCGTCTATTGTGCAACTGTTAGGTATGACTAACGCCTCCCACCAAGCACTTAACCACTCAAATCATCCCTAGTGTCTGACTGCTGGATCTGTATAAAGCCCGGTCCCATCCAATACCTAGGTGTCTTCCTCAACCAGTCTACCACGTCACCTCCCACCTCGGCACTGGGGACCGCAGATTATCCCTTTCTGGCTCCACTACCGCTGTATAGCAACTATTCCTCTCCCATCACGGGCCACAGTCGGGTCTGTACGCCTAACAACACTTTTTTTTTTTTTAAGATTTTTTTTTTTTAAAGATTTTATTTTTTTGCGAGAGAGAGAATGAGAGACAGAGAGCATGAGAGGGAGGAGGGTCAGAGGGAGAAGCAGACTCCCCGCCGAGCAGGGAGCCCGATGCGGGACTTGATCCCGGGACTCCAGGATCATGACCTGAGCCGAAGGCAGTCGCCCAACCAACTGAGCCACCCAGGCGCCCCTAACAACACTTTTCTGGCTTGTGATCAAGGTGTATACATCTGCATCACCCCGTGAGATCAATCATGCACGCTTGTCAGTCTCTTACCCGATCTTTCAGTCCTCCCTGGGAGCAATGCCCCACTCATATGGAGACGTCCTAGCCGCCCTCGACACTCCCCCACGGCCATCCCTCTTATCGTGAGCCTGCTGGCCACATCAGGTGTTGCCCTTGGCACCACTGGCATCGGGATGTCTCAGGTTCAATACCAGGGGTTAACTCAACAACTCACGGTGGATTTTTCTGCCCTCACTCAGTGGGCCCTGGCCCTGCAGTGGCAACTCAATTCACTGGCCTCAGTGGTCCTCCAAAACAGGCACGGGCTCGACTTGCTCACGGCCATGCAAGGGGGGCTCTGCCTCTTCTTACAGGAGCAATGTTGTTTCTATACTAATGAGTCAGGGGTGGTCCAAGAAACTCTGACCCAATTACAGGAATGAGTACATCGCCGGTGGGAATCACTCCAGCGGACTACTTGGTGGGATACCCTCTCACAATGGTTCCCTTGGTTCGCCCCCTCGTCGGCCCCCTCCTATTGCTTCTCCTCATAGTAGCATTTGGTCCTTGTATTCTTAATGCCCTTACTAGGTTTATCACTGCTCAAATTGCTAAATCAGACTCCAGTTACTCCTTACTCATTATCACTCCTTAGAAGATGAAAGTGCCCTCTAACTAGGTGTTTAAAGGGGCATCAAAGGGGGGAAATGATAAGGAAAATCTGTGTCTTAAGATGGCGGACAGAGCCAGTGAGACAGTCCCAGCGCTTGCCCCGGGGCTCTTCTGGATTCTTCTCCCTGCCCCGCTTTGCCCGCACACGCCCCAAGTGCCAAGTATGCGGAAGTAGCAGTGTATAAATTGCCCCCTTTGTTTGTGCTAAGGGCTCAGACCTTTGGAGACCACTCTCTGAGCCTGCCAGCCTTAAATAAACCTCCTATCCTCCAAGATCTCCGAGTGCCACTTGGTTTTTCCGTTGGGCAATCCAGTCCAGGTTCCATAACATTATTATTTTATTTTTTAAGGATTTTATTTATTTGACAGAGCACACGAAGGGGGAGTGACAGGCAGAGGGAGAGGGAGAAGTAGGCTCCCTGCTGAGCAAGGAGCCCAAAAGGCAAGGCGGGGTTCAATCCCAGGACCCTGTGACCATGACCTAAGGTGAAGGCAGTTTAACCAATTAACTGACTGAGCCACCCAGGTGTCCCAGGAGGGCTGTTTTAATCTGATCAACCCCTTGTGCCTGTCATCCAATCAGGTTTTTGTCATCTATCTATCACAAGGGAAAGGGTGGAGGGCTCCTTCCAGGGTGGTGTATCCTTTTAACGGTGGTTTCCTCTGAGGGCGGGGGGCCTTGTCCCTGCCTGCGTGCCTGCCTTCCAACTATCCTTCATCACCACCCCTCTTCAACTTTCATCTTCCTTCTTCCTTAATGACACCAGAGCTGTGGGAGTGCCACCCACTGTGGTTACCCGGCATTAAGAGTGAGGGCCCCTGCAGAGACATTTGGAAACCTCGGCAACAGGCCCCTCCCCAGAAGATCAGCGAGAACAGCCAGCCAAGACCAAGTTTACCGATCAATGAGAACGGCAGAACTCCAGCGCTAGGGGACTACTGCACATAGAATTCATGGCTTTTTTACCATGATTCTTTAGTCTTTCAAAGTTAATTTTTTTTCAACTGTCTTTTTTTCTTTTTTTTTCTTTTTGAATTTTTCTTTTTCCCTTTTTCAACCAACATCTTATCAATCCCTTTTTTTAAAAAAAAACATTTTTATTTTTCATTTTTAGAGTCATATTCTATCCCTTCATAGTAGTTACCCGTATTTTTGGCTTATATATATAAGTTGTTCTCTCTTTAAAATTTTGAGATAGTTTCTTCTAACAGATTAAAATATACCCTAAATCTCTAGTATATGGTGTTTTCTATTCCCCTGCCTGATCACATCCTCTCCCTTTTTTTTTCTTTTTTTAAATCCTCTTCTTTCTTTTTTTCAAACAACTTCTTATCAATTCCTTTTATAAAATTTTTTATAATTTCCATCTTTACAGTCATATTCCATCCCTTCATCATATCAACCCTTATTTTTGTACATATATAAGTTTTTCTTTCTTTAAAATTTTGGGAGGCACTTTCTTCTAAAAGACCAAAATACACCCCAAATCTAGTGTGTGGAACTGATCTATATACCAGCCTGATCATATTTGATCACATTCTGGTTTTTTTTTTGTTGTTGTTGTTGTTTTGTTTTGTTTGTTTTAGTTTTTATCTTTATCTTTTTCTTTTTTTTCTTTTTCTTTTTCTTTTTTCTCTCTTTCCCTTTCTTTTCCCACTGCTTCAAGTCTTTTCTGATTTGTTTAGAGTATATTTTCTGGGGACGTTGTTACTCTGCTAGCATTTTGTTCTCTCATTAATCTATTCTCCTCTGCACAAAATGACAAGACGGAAAAAATCACCTCAACAAAAAGAACAAGAGGTAGTACCGACTGCCAGGGACCTACTCAATACGGACATTAGTACGATGTCAGATCTAGAGTTCAGAATCATCACTTTAAAGATACTAGCTGGGCTTGAAAAAAATATGGAAGTTATTAGAGAAACCCTTTCTGGAGAAGTAAAAGAACTAAAATCCAACCAAGTAGAAATCAAAAAGGCTATTAATGAGGTGCAATAAAAAATGGGGGCGCTAACTGATAGAATAAATGAGGCAGAAGAGAGAATCAGTAATATAGAAGATGAAATGATGGAAAATAAAGAAGCTGAGAAAAAGAGAGATAAACAACTACTGGATCACGAGGGCAGAATTCGAGAGATAAGCGATACCATAAGACGAAACAACATTAGAATAATTGGGATCCCAAAAGAAGAAGAAAGAGAGAGAGGGGCAGAAGGTATAATGCAGCAAATTATAGCAGAGAACTTCCCTAATTTGGGAAAGGAAACAGGCATGAAAATCCAGGAAGCACAGAGAACCCCTCTCAAAATCAATAAAAATAGGTCAACACCCCGACATCTAATAGTAAAACTTACGAGTCTCATAGACAAAGAGAAAATCCTGAAAGCAGCTCGGGAGAAGAGATCTGTAACCTACAATGGTAGAAACATTAGATTGGCAACAGACCTATCCACAGAGACCTGGCAGGCCAGAAAGGACTGGCAGGATATATTCAGAGCACTAAATGAGAAAAATATGCAGCCAAGAATACTCTATCCAGCTAGGCTGTCATTGAAAATTGAAGGAGAGATAAAAAGCTTCCAGGACAAACAAAAACTAAAGGAATTTGCAAACACAAAACCAGCCCTACAGGAAATCTTGAAAGGGGTCCTCTAAGCAAAGAGAGAGCCTAAAAGCAATATAGACCAGAAAGGAACACAGACAGTATACAGTAACAGTCACCTTACAGGCAATACAATGGCACTAAATTCCTATCTTTCAATAGTTACCCTGAATGTAAATGGGCTAAATGCCCCAATCAAAAGACACAGGCTATCAGACTGGATTAAAAAACAAGACCCATAGATATGCTGTCTGCAAGAGACTCATTTTAGAACCAAAGACACCCCCAGATTGAAAGTGAGGGGGTGGAAAACCATTTACCATGCTAATGGACACCAAAAGAAAGCTGGGGTGGCAATCCTTATATCAGACAAATTAGATTTTAAACCAAAGACTGTAATAAGAGATGAGGAAGGACACTATATCCTACTTAAAGGATCTATCCAACAAGAAGATCTAACAATTGTAAATATCTATGCCCCTAACATGGGAGCAGCCAATTATATAAGGCAATTAATAACAAAAGCAAAGAAACACATCGACAACAATACAATAATAGTGGGGGACTTTAACACCCCCCTCACTGAAATGGACAGATCGTCTAAGCAAAAGATCAACAAGGAAATAAAGACTTTAAATGACACACTGGACCAAATGGACTTTACAGACATATTCAGAACATTCCACCCCAAAGCAACAGAATACACATTCTTCTCTAGTGCCCATGGAACATTCTCCAGAATAGATCACATCCTAGGTCATAAATCAGGTCTCAACCGGTACCAAAAGATTGGAATCATTCCCTGCCTATTTTCAGACCACAATGCTTTGAAACTAGAACTCAATCACAAGAGGAAAGTTGGAAAGAACTCAAATACATGGAGGCTAAAGAGCATCCTACTGAAGAATGAATGGGTCAACCAGGAAATTAAAGAAGAATTAAAAAAATTCATGGAAACCAATGAAAATGAAAACACAACTGTTCAAAATCTTTGATATGCAGCAAAGGCAGTCCTAAGAAGGAAGTATATAGCAATACAAGCCTTTCTCAAGAAACAAGAAAGGTCTCAAATACACAACCTAACCCTACACCTAAAGGAGCTGGAGAAAGAACAGCAAATAAAGCCTAAACCCAGCAGAAGAGAAATCATAAAGATCAGAGCAGAAATCAATGAAATAGAAACTAAAAGAACAGTAGAAGAGATCAACGAAACTAGGAGCTGGTTCTTTGAAAGAATTAAAAAGATTGATAAACCCCTGGCCAGACTTACCAAAAAGAGAAGAGAAATGACCCAAATCAACAAAATCATGAATGAAAGAGGAGAGATCACAACCAACACCAAAGAAATACAAACAATTATAAGAACATATTATGAGCAACTCTATGCTAGCAAATTAGATAATCTGGAAGAAATGGATGCATTCCTAGAGATGTATCAACTACCAAAACTGAACCAGGATGAAATAGAAAACCTGAACAGACCTATAACCACTAAGGAAATTGAAGCAGTCATCAAAAATCTCCCAAAAAACAAAAGCCCAGGGCCAGATGGCTTCCCAGGGGAATTCTACCAAACATTTCAAGAAGAATTAATACCTATTCTTCTGAAACTGTTCCAAAAAATAGAAATGCAAGGAAAACTTCCAAACTCATTTTATGAGGCCAGCATTACCTTGATCCTAAAACCAGACAAAGACCCCATCAAAAAGGAGAATTATAGACCAATATCCCTGATGAACATGGATGCAAAAATTCTCACCAAAATACTAGCCAATAGGATCCAACAGTACATTAAAAGGATTATTCACCATGACCAAGTGGGATTTATCCCTGGGCTGCAAGGTTGGTTCAACATCCGCAAATCAATCAATGTGATACAATACATTAACAAAAAAAAGAACAAGAATCATATGATCCTCTCAATAGATGCAGAAAAAGCATTTGACAAAGTACAGCATCCTTTCTTGATCAAAACTCTTCAGAGTATAGGGATAGAGGGTACATACCTCAATATCATAAAAGCCATCTATGAAAAACCTACAGCGAATATCATTCTCAATGGGGAAAAACTGAGAGCTTTCCCCCTAAGGCCAGGAACGCGGCAGGGATGTCCACTATCACCACTGCTATTCAACATAGTATTGGAAGTCCTAGCCACAGCAATCAGACAACAAAAAGAAATCAAAGGCATCCAAATTGGCAAAGAAGAAGTCAAACTCTCACTCTTTGCAGATGATATGATACTTTATGTGGAAAACCCCAAAGACTCCACCCCAAAACTGCTAGAACTCATACAGGAATTCAGTAAAGTGGCAGGATATAAAATCAATGCAAAGAAGTCAGTGGCATTCCTATACACCAACAACAAGACAGAAGAAAGAGAAATTAAGGAGTCGATCCCATTTACAATTGCACCCAAAACCATAAGATACCTAGGAATAAATCTAACCAAAGAGACAAAGGATCTGTACTCAGAAAACTATAAAATACTCATGAAAGAAATTGAGGAAGACACAAAGAAATGGAAAAACGTTCCATGCTCATGGATTGGAAGAACAAATATTGTGAAGATGTCAATGCTACCTAGAGCAATCTACACATTCAATGCAATCCCCATCAAAATACCATCCACTTTTTTCAAAGAAATGGAACAAATAATCCTAAAATTTGTATGGAACCAGAAAAGACCCCGCATAGCCAGAGGAATGTTGAAAAAGAAAAGCAAAGCTGGCGGCATCACAATTCCGGACTTCCAGCTCTATTACAAAGCTGTCATCATCAAGACAGCATGGTACTGGCACAAAAACAGACACATAGATCAATGGAACAGAATAGAGAGCCCAGAAATGGACCCTCAACTCTATGGTCAGCTCATCTTTGACAAAGCAGGAAAGAATGTCCAATGGAATAAAGACAGTCTCTTCAACAAACGGCGTTGGGAAAATTGGATAGCCACATGCAGAAGAATGAAACTGGACCATTTCCTTACACCACACACAAAAATAGACTCAAAATGGTTGAAAGACCTCAATGTGAGACAGGAGTCCATCAAAATCCTAAAGGAGAACACGGGCAGCAACCTCTTCAACCTCAGCTGAAGCAACTTCTTCCTAGAAACATCGCCAAAGGCAAGGGAAGCAAGGGCAAAAATGAACTATTGGGACTTCATCAAGATAAAAAGCTTTTGCAAAGCAAAGGAAATAGTCAACAAAACCAAAAGACAACCGACAGAATGGGAGAAGATATTTGCAAATGACATATCAGATAAAGGGCTAGTATCCAAAATCTATAAAGAACTCATCAAACTCAACACCCAAAGAACAAATGATCCAATTAAGAAATGGGCAGAAGACATGAACAGACATTTTTCCAAAGACATCCAAATGGCCAACAGACACATGAAAAAGTGCTCAATATCGCTCGGCATCAGGGAAATCCAAATCAAAACCTCAATGAGATACCACCTCACACCAGTCAGAATGGCTTAAATTAACAAGTCAGGAAACGAAAGATGTTGGCGGGGATGCGGAGAAAGGGGAACCCTCCTACACTGTTGGTGGGAATGCAAGCTGGTGCAGCCACTCTGGAAAACAGTATGGAGGTTCCTCAAAAAGTTGAAAATAGAACTACCATATGATCCAGCAATTGCACTACTGGGTATTTACCCCAAAGATACAAAAGTAGGGATCCGAAGGGGTACGTGCACCCCGATGTTTATAGCAGCAATGTCCACAATAGCCAAACTGTGGAAAGAGCCAAGATGTCCATCAACAGATGAATGGATAAAGAAGAAGTGGTATATATATACAATGGAATATTATGCAGCCATCAAAAGGAATGAGACCTTGCCATTTGCAACGACGTGGATGGAACTGGAGGGTATTATGTTGAGTGAAATAAGTCAAACAGAGAAAGACATGTATCATATGATCTCACTGATATGAGGAATTCTTAATTGCAGGAAACAAACTGAGGGTTGCTGGAGTGGGGGGTGGGGTGGGAGGGATGGGGTGACTGGGTGACAGACACTGGGGAGGGTATGTGCTCTGGTAAGCGCTGTGAATTGTGCAAGACTGTTGAATCTCAGATCTGTACCTCTGAAACAAATAATGCAATATATGTTAAGGAAAAAAAAAAGAAGAAGAAGAAGGTAGCGGGAGGAGAAGAATGAAGCGGGGGAAATCGGAGGGGTAGACGAACCATGAGAGACCATGGACTCTGAAAAACAAACTGAGGGTTCTAGAGGGGAGGGGGGTGGGAGGATGGGTTAGCCTGGTGGTGGGTATTGAGGAGGGCACATTCTGCATGGAGCACTGGGTGTTATGCACAAACAATGAATCATGGAACACTTCATCTAAAACTAATGATGTAATGTATGGGGATTAACATAAGAATAAAAAAAATTAAAAAAAAAAAAAAAGAGTGAGGGCCCCTGTTCTCACTAAAGGATTGAATTCCTTGAGAAGCAGAATTTCAGTTGGAACACTGCATGATTTTGCCTACAGAAGCAATGTTGCTTCGTATGAGTCCACAAATCCTGTCCACTCCATCTGCCAGCTACCTCAAAAGCAGTCCTTCCTCCCTGCCTCCTCTGCCCTGAGGTCAGAACCTCAGACTAGTGCAGTGGGCTCTGAGCTGGTTTCTCTCCATCTCAGGATTCTGCCCCACCCTTCATCCTGTGGGGGAAACCCACCTCTCTCCAGCTGTAAGTCATTGTCACCAGAGTCTAGAAATAACAATGCTCAAAGAAAAACTTAGCTCCTCCATGCCTCTGCTGGGTAGAAATGCAACTCGGAGCGAGTCTTCTGACTTAGTCTGGTCATATTTTCCTTATCAGTTGCTTTTTATATTTCTGTGGCTCTTGTTTGTTTAGCAAACAAGAAAAACTAAAGTGACTGCTATCTTTCATACATCACTGTTGGCAGCAGAGGGGAAGGAAGTGAAAGGGAATAAAATGCAAGACCCAAATCATTCCATCACCCTTAAGTCACCCTAGTCAATACTGGTGTGGTACCTATTTTCTTCTCCCTTTTTGAGGATGGTATTATAAGTGAAGTAGTGAAGATATTTCTTGGTCAAATCATCCAATTCTTTCTTCCTTACACATCCTAACCATCTTTACTATTTGAAAAGGGAAACTAACAGGGTTCCTGGACCCAATTCCACTGGGGAGGGGTGTGGGCAGTGGGAGGTTTCCCCACACAAACAATAATTCTCCAGACACCAGCTGGGTGTCCTATAAGTCAACTCAATTCTGACCCTATTTACCCAGAGATAGTGTCAGACCCCACAGTTTAGGGACTCAGTCCTCCGAGGCTGCTCCCCACCCATTCAGATGCCAATTACACGTCCAGGTTATTTCGTGTGCTTCTGACCCACCAGCTATAGATGGGGAGTTCCCAAGACCCTCGCCTCAGGTTTGATGAATTTGCTACAGCAATTCACAGAACTAAGAGAAGCATTTTACTCCCTAAATCACCAGTTTACTATAAAAAGCTATAATCAGGACTAGCCAGATGGAAGAGAGCCACAGGGCAAAGTATGGGGAAGGAACTCAGGGCTTCTTTGTGCTCCCCAGGAGACCCATTCTCCCAGTACCTCCACGTGCTCACCAACAGGAAGCTCTCCAAATTCCATCCTTTGGAGGTTTTTATGGATGATTCATTATATAGGCATGATTAATTAAATCACTGGCCATTGGTGACTGAACTCAATCCCTGCCCCTTCCCCTTCCCCACAGGTGTCCAGCGGGACTGCCAATGCCAACCCTCTAATCACTGGATGGTTTCCCTGGCAACAAGGCCCCCTGTCCTTAGGTGTTTTCCGATAACCTCATTAACATAAACCCAGTTGTGGTAGAAAGAGGTTTGTTATGAATCACAAGATGCCCATTACACCTTTATGGCTCTGAAGCTATTTTAGGAACTAAGGACAAAAGACCAAATATTAAGACAAAAGTTGCTTCCATTGTTCTTATTGCTCAGGGAATTCCAAGAGTTTTGAGAGCTGTGAGCCCAGAACCTTGGCTGAAGAGCAAATAAATATGTGAATGACCGAATATATACTTCCTGTAAATCACAATATTGCAGGGACTCTTCAAACACTCTGCACATCTAAGTCTTACAAATAAATGCAGTTGTGAAACTGCACTTGATTTCTAGATGTTTGGAGAAATTTTTTGGTTCTTGCTTCATAATCATGATCTATCACCTTCACCACCCTTCCCTACAATTTCCCCACTAAAATACCACCACCACCACCATCACCAACAAAATCAGTTTCATATGTTTTATAAGCAGCCTTAAATTCTTTTTAAGACAAGGCAAAAGTATATGTTCACCAAGTTAGAATTCAGGCGGCCATTTGTCCCAGCTTGCCTACAACAATCCCGGTTTATGCCTATTGTCCTGCATAATTTTTGAAAGCTCCTTCTGCTACTCTATAAAAGGGCAGGTCCAGTTTAGAGGATAAATTATATGTTCACCTTATATAAAAATACACCTTGTGGGGCGCCTGGGTGGCTCAGTCGTTAAGCATCTGCCTTGGGCTCAGGTCATGATCCCAGGGTCTTGGGATGGAGCCCCACATCGGGATCCCTGCTCCGCGGGAAGCCTGCCTCTTCCTCTTCCACTCCCCCTGCTTCTGTTCCCTCTCTTGCTGTGTCTCTTTCTGTCAAATAAATAAATAAAATCTTTTTTTGTAAATAAAAAAAATACACCTTGATTTTTCAGTAAAGTGCTTTTCAGGTGACACTGTGCTTTTGCCCACATCACTGGACTTGATTTGCACAACTCTGCAAAATAGGAAGGGAAATAATTTTATCTCAAATAACCAAGGCCTCAAGTAGTAGGTGGTGACTGTCCGAGGTCACATACTCAGGGACAGAATCAGAGGCAGAACCCAGGATTCCTGACTTCAGTTTTTTTCAGCTGTTGACCAATTTTTGCAAATACCTGAGTAAAGACAAACTCTACTCTCATGGTTGGTAATCTGCTTGCACTTGGACCTAGAACAATTTAGGCAGGTTCATCCCTGCTCAGACACTGTCCTTTCACATTTAAAGCAAGCAGAGATGAAAGAAGAATTACCTAAACATAAAGAGCCTATTAGTGAATTCCAGGAATCCTGGGGCCAAATGACATATGTTTTTTTTACTTTACTGGGCGCAATTATGTCAGATTATTGGAATCTTACATCTAACCAAATTAGGATGTCTCAGTTAACAACCAAAAAAAAGAAATTAAAAAAAAAAAAAACCAATAATGAATGCCTACTGTTACAAAGAACATATAAATAGGTTCTGCCCCAGTCTTACAGATATATTTTCCCTATGGTTATGTGCTAATCCTTTTTTTTTTTCTTCTTACCTAAAACCAGGAAAATTCTACCTTCCCTGGATAACTGGCAAGGAGACAAAGACAGGCACAGTGTTTGGCAAGGTCTCCAGGGTACTCCAGAGGTGCTGAATGGGTGCCACACCATTAAATAAACGCACACTCTCCTAACCTCCCCACGGCCTAGCCCAAAAGAAGGCCACAGGACCCACACGCGTTCCCCTCCCTCTCTTTGCAACGACAGAAAGGGGTCCGCTGTGCCTGGGGCAAGGATGACTCCAAGCCACTGGCCAGTCTAGCCGGACCGCAGCAGAGGGGAGGACACCCTCGGACTAGTCGTGGGAACCAGCGCCAGACCAGGGAGGTGGCCGTCCTCCTGCGCAGGAGGCTTCAGGAGCTGAAGGTAAGAGGGCAGCGGAGGACAAGCTCGGTCCCCGGCAAGGGGAGGAGGGCCGCGCGCGCATGCGCCCCGCCCCACCGCCGGCCGGAAGAGCAGGGCAGCGGAGCCGCTGCTCCCCGCGGTAGTCGCCGCGGCGCGGGGGAGAGCGCCGGCCGCGCGATGCGGCCCCTGGACAGCGCCGGGGCAGCCGAGGTGCCAGAGCCCGGGCTGCGGCTGACGGAGGACGCGCCTCAGGGCGCGATCGAGGAGCCCGCGGCGGCCGAGGCAGCGGGGACGCCCGGCCCCGGCAGGTGCTGGCTGTTCGGCTCCTCGCCGTGCGCCTTGTGTGCTCCGCAGGGTGAGTGTGGGGTGCAGACCCGGGCGCGGGTCTTGCCCCTGGGGTAGGGGTGGGAGTGCGGACGCCAGCGGGCGAGGGTCCCCGCAGCTGCGGGCCGGGGGCGCAGTGAGGACCGCGCCCCCCATCCCTACCCCGCTCAGAGCTGGGGAAAACCCTCGAGCCCTCACCTGGGGGTCTGCAAAGCAGAAGCCCCTTTCGTCCCCGCTGGTGCGAAGACTGGAGAAAGTTTCTGATTGTGTTTGGAACCCTTTTGGGATTCTGAAACTGTTCCTATAATTAAAGTGTTGCGGGCAGGACCGCCGAGTCAGATTGCAGTTCGGTGCGCCCTGCCGGAGGTTGGAGGTTGGGGGATCAGTTAAGAGGCCATCTCGCAGCCAGCTGAGGTTGGGAGGGAGCTAAACTACGAACACTGATGACGGTGGTAAGCGGTGTTTCTTCAAGAGGAAGTTGAAAAGCACAGAGTATGGGGCGCCTGGGTGGCTCAGTCCTTTAAGCGTGGGACTCTTGATCTCGGCTGAGGTCTTGATGTCAGGGTTCTGAGTTCAAGTCCCAAGTTGGGCTCCATGCTGGACATGGAGCCTACTTAATTAAAAAAAAAAAAAAGGGAAGCATAAAGTCTAGAAAATGTTTGCCTCAGAATCTTAGAATCTTAGGAAGGCAGAGTTGAGTGGGACCACTGGTTCTTAAACTTTTGGGGTTAGGAGGACTTTTTTGTTGTAAATTTTTACAATATATCCGTAACAGCTCACACTGAACTAAACCAGATTTCCATTATTAATATAATGAATATTTTGTGATTTTTTTCCCTATTTTTTAAAATATGAATCATTATATCACAGACCTGAAACAAATATAGGACTTTCTTAGCAACTAATCCTAAACAAGGCAGATGCACAACCTTACATAACATTTTTAAGAGGTTCACAGACTTGTCTCCAGAGCCCAGTACCCTGTGTAAAATCACCTTGATCTCGTTCAACCTCTTCCTTCCACAGATGAGGAAAGTGAAGCCCAGGAAGGTGAGGGCTTCGGGGCGGGGGTTGCCTTGTTTTCCCTAGATCTGGCATGTGTGGGTGAGACATGGCACAGGTCCCTGCAGCACCACGGTTAAGGATCCCAGCATGCCAGAGACCCAGGCCAAGGCCCTTTGTGTTGACCACAGTGCTACTTTAAGCACATTCCTCCTTAAACTCCACCACCCACCTGGAGCATCTTCCTAGAAGAAGAGGAAAAAGTAGATCTCCTTTCAAGACAAAGTTACACAGTCTGCATCATCTCATCCTCTGGGTGACCTCCACTAAACGTGACCCTGGATTTCTATGCCTCTTCCCCAACCCCATTTCCCCCTTTCTGTATTATGAACTTTCTGCAGTTTAGAGAGATGAACCCCAGAAGATGATTCTTGCTCCATTTTTGTCCTAAATGCTAACAGAAATGATCAGACTTCTGATTATTTATGCATGGGCTGGTGGCTCCAGAGCAGGGGTCACTTCAAGCTGTGCTGACCAGATGTGCAGTCCATGAAGAGGTGAATTTCTCACTTTATCAGTTATTATGGCTGAATGTCATTTTGGTGGAATGCTGAGTCAGTCCTTACGAACTCTTAAATGTTTCTGCTGTTGTGAGCCAGAGAGGAATACTGTACACTCAGGCAGCACATGGCAAAATGATAAACCTATATAAGCGACTGCACTTAGGAATCTTGAGTATTTTAACTTCAAAGAAAATTGCTAATAGTAAGACTTAGTTATAGTTATCGTAAGATAAGCAGATAATACTCTGAAAACAGGATTGCCAGAGAAATGTTGTCATCGAACTTTGTGACAGTATCATTTTAACGGCTTGATCATGGGTATCTCAAGAAAGCTCATTTTCAAGTTCAGGTTGAAACTATTAAACCAGTTTTCTACATTCTTGGATAACCTTCACAGACAGCATACAGCTATCCTAAGACATCTATTTATTTTCTTGAATGACAGTGTGGATCTTGGACTGAAGCAAGGAGAAGTTGTCTTCGATGTGTGCCCCTGGAAGGAGTTCTCTAGTGTAGCACTGGTTCTCAAGCTGGTGGAGCTTTTTACCGTTGCAGAGATCCTGTATCAGTGGGTTTGGAGTAGGGCTCAGGAACTGAAGTTTAAAAAGTTAACTCAGTCAATTCTCATTCCCAGCCAGAGTTGTGAATCACAGTTTAAAGCAGAGGATAGAAAAACTGAGCAGCTTTTCAGTTTTCTTCTAACTTGGGAAATTGTACTGTGGCCACTTAATCTGAATTATTTAGAGTTGCCAAATTATTAGCTATGCTTGTAGTGGAATATGATCATAGAAGCACATTACATAAGCAAATGCCTCTTTGGATTATGCTACTCTCTTGTTCATCTCCATTGGCAGAATGGAAATTATTATTCAGTAAGAGACATGTCCGCCTGAGTAGAACCAGGCCTCACCTTCATAACAAATAACCAAGCTCAGCCAGGCCTTGTAACAACTGCCCTGTCCCAGTCAGCAATCATGGGCCTTAAGTGTTCATAGGCAAGAGAATATGTGAGTGGCTATGTTTTAAGAGACAAGATAATCAGAACCAGGGGTGTAAAATTAAGTTTTAAAAGAGTTAAAATGTCATGTTAAGTTAAAATATTCCTGGAGAAAAATTTAAAAGTTTAGGTTGGAGAAGATCCTTGAAATATAGACCAGGGAGATGTTTTCTGTCCTTGATCTTCCTGTTCTGTCTGAGGGTGTAGGTTCTATGTATGAGTTGGGCTTCTTTTAAGAAAAACTATTTTATTTGGACCTGAACTCTGAAATTTCAGAAGTTGAACTCTCAGGCTGACCACAGCCAAGGCATGTATTTTGTGGTGCTTAACTTGGAAGTCTTCTAAAGTTTCCTTCTCATGGGCTGAGTATGTGCAGTTTGTTTCTGTGGTATCTGAGCACATAGGTAGTGAACAGAATGTGGAGGATTCTGGCACTTACAACCTATCACCCTTGACATGACGACGACCGCTAGCTCCAAATGATTTTCTTCGGCTGTGCACCTGGAACAGGAAAAGGGAGAGGCCTCTGACCACAGTGGCATCTTTCGCTACACACGTCAGGCTGTAGAATGCTCCTGGAAAGATTGTGCATCATCATACTTTGGTCCCAATTCACAGTGTTTGTCACTCATGGGCAAAGGTATCTCGCGGCTATGAGGATGTTGAAATGTATTACCTGGTGTTTGCATTTATCAGAGGAGGGCATTTTTTAAAAAAACATTGTTATGCAATACCATTCTATAGCGGAGTAACACATTGTAAATTCCTAGACTGGAATGATGATCCTAGTTTTACTATAAATTGCAAGTGCCCAAACAGTACACCCTTCTGTTTTGCTGTACTCTTAACTGATGAGGGCCAGTAGTGTTTCCTTCTTCTTCTCTCCTTGTTTCTGTATTTGTTTCAAAAAAGAAAAAAATATTAATATATCCCTCAGTGAGTCACCTATCTTTTAGGGAGTTCTCTGCTTATCCTGTCCCTTTTTGCTTCCCTCTGAATGGTGGGGCGGGGAGGGGGTATGAGACTGAAAACAGGTTCTACTCCTGTTTTCGGTAACTAAGATATAGGAAGTGGTGAAACAAAAGTTTAATGCTCATACAGACTGTCATTAATGGATTGAATATGTGATGCTTTAGAGAAAGCAGAAGTTTCCTGGTTCAGAGCTAGGCAAGAAGGTGCCTAGGTGTTTAACGACGGTTCTAATTTTTAAAAAATTTTGTTTTAAAGCACTTTGAGGTCAGAGGGGTAGATACCCTAGCCCCCTGCCCTTGAAGAGTTTATGCTCTAAACGGAGTATCAGTCGTAAACCATGAAAAGTAAAAGATTTGATTAACGGTTCAAAATAACAAAACAGAGAGCCTTCTGTTGCCAGTGGTGTTAGACTTGGTGTCTTTCCATGAAGTTCTCTCATATTCTTTCATTCAGCAAATATTTAATCAGGGTCTTCCATGAGCCAGGCATAAACGAGACAGTGAGGTCCCAGCCTGGAAGAGTTCACAGGCTTGTGGGGGAAGTAAGATAATCAACAAGTAGCCATATGACACAGCTATAAACTGTTGTCCAGAAAAGAACACTTCCTTTATAAAACCTGGTTCACCAGTGAGATGCTATAAATTATCACTTGGAAGCATTTTTCTCTAGCCATCTTGACAAGCATTTCTTAAAGATTTCTCTCACCGTCTTGGCAAGCATTTTTACTTTTTTGATTTGTAAGTGAGGGGTGATTCCTCAGTGAGCCAAAGGAAATCCATTTTATAGGGTAAAACTGCATTTAAAAATTAATGGGTTTAAATTGTTGCTTTCCTCAGTGATTCTTCATTCTTGGTGGGGAAATGGTTCGGGTCCAGAGAATGGATATGCTTAGGAAATAGCATTGGTAGCCTGTTAGCCATTAACACTGTTCCATTTTTCTCAATTCCTAAGTGAAAATAATAAAACATATACTTGGAAGCAAGGACTAACCAGAACTTAATCTTTTTCAGAAGCCAAGAAGAAAGCACCCTGTCCTGGACTTGGCTTGTTTTATACATTATTGTCCGCCTTCCTTTTCTCAGTGGCCTCTTTATTTGTTAAAAAAGTGCAAGACGTCCATGCTGTAGAAATTAGTGCATTCCGATGTGTGTTCCAAATGCTAGTCATTATCCCTTGCTTAATATACAGAAAGTAAGTATTTCTTATCTGCAAAGTAGAAGGTATCAACAAATGTTTGTAAATCTTTTGAACTGCTTGAATTATTCTATAGCGGATGCTTTATCCCTCCCATAGATTAACCAGTTCCTACACCCTTTGGCTCTGATTACTACATAGTCACAAGGACCCACCCACAGAAGATGCTCTCATAAGCACAAACCACATGCCCAGCGAAGGAGGGGAAAGAGATTCAGTTATTCTCCAGTCCCCATTTTGAGAACAAAGCATTCCTTGTACATAATTCCCTCCATCTTGTACCACTCTCCCTTCTTTCCCTTGGCATAACTGGTATTTAGAAGAAAAAAGGAAATGAGAAAAAGTCGTGGTGTCTCCTAATATCAATGTTTCTTTAAGTAGAATGGGCTGCTCTGTTATCAGGGCAAACAGAAGGTTACCATAATAATATCCAGGTCTTCCCCCCCTAGGGTGATGTGGGAAAGAGAAAAGGTAATCTTGAGCAAGGCCTTTTTAAATAGTTTCATATTTAGTGTCCTCATCTGTGAACTGGAGGGAATTATACTCTTTGTCTTCTATCTGGCACCTTGGCTGCAAGGGCCAAATAAAATTGATTATAGCTCAGAGCACTTTATGTAGAACGTAACAGTATTTGAAAACTGTATTTCCCATCCTTCCTGTCCCTATCCAGCACCTCTTTCCCTTCCATATAGAACCCCCTCCCAACCCTTTCCCAGGTTAAAATTATACCTCTCTCACACCGTTATAACCTCTACCCACCCCTGTGTACTTAGAGGCCTTGGAGAAGAGACCAGTTGGATGCCTGGTGGCAGTCTGTGGTTCTTTCTCTCTTTGGGCAAAAAGGCTTAAACCCTAAACTAAATCCTTCAGTCATGTGCCACCAAAGTCTCCTTGTATCTGTAACACAGTACAGATGCATTTGGAATAGTTTCACTCCGTATCCTGAGGATTTGGTGAAAAAGGTGAAAATTTACTAATTAATATTGTCAGACATTCCTTTGTAAGTGTGGACAAGTCTCAATATTTTAGGAAATGATGGTGAGACTTCAGAAATTTCTAAGGGTGGTAATAGACCACTGATGCTAACACAATTATCTTCCCCATAATAGAAGAATTGGCAGGGGAAGGCACTGGAAGAATTTTTTAAATCCTTAGCACCAATCTGTTTTGACCTATTTTATGTTTCATTATCATGGAAGATGATACGGTATTCCAGGTATTTTCAAGGTATGAGTCAAAGGTGACCTATGCTTTCATTTCTAACTCCAGAGACCCAGGAGTCCTCATGTCAGGCCTACAGGCTAGCCTTCAGATAGGTGTTCAGTGCTGACACCAGGTCAGCAAGCTGACTACCCTGACGTGTACCCAGCACTTTGCTTGGTAAATATTTAATAAAAAGAAAATTGAGTGGCAGTTATTATACTTATCCAAATGCTATATGTTCTTTTTCAGTATATTTTAACTCTTCCTGCAGAGAACAATGAAAAGTTGTCTCACATTCAATGGCTAAAATAAATTTTAGCATTGCCTCAGCTTTTATAGAAAAACTCGTAAGATTGGCAATGCATACTAGCCAGGACCAAGTTTTCTTATGTAGGACAGCTCAATCTTGAAATTGTATTTATTATAAAAATCACGTATTGTCATTGTAGAAAATTGGGGGAAAATAAAGAAGAAAAATTATCTATGAGTCTACCTGTTAAAGTTTACCCACTATGAACATTACAGTATATTTTCCTTTTTGTCTTATTTGCAAGCTTGTATAGACATAGGAAAAATTAGATTTGCTTAATTATAATTATACTATTTATGGAGTTCTCTTTTGCTATTTTTGCTTATACTGTGAACACTTACCTGTTTTTAGCTATAATTAGACACCATTTTTTAAAGGTGTATACTATTAAGTTGTGGGCATAATTAATTTACTAGTCCCTTATTTTTTGACAGTTAGGACTTCAAAAATAATGTTTAATCAAGAATTGCAATATTAAAAACAAATACCAAGTTGGTTTAATGTGCGTTCCTCCATTTGAATTCACAGAACTGGGTTTATAGGCCCCAAGGGTCAACGAATTTTCCTCTTGCTCAGAGGAGTCCTGGGTTCTACCGCCATGATCCTACTGTACTACGCTTTCCAGGCAACATCCCTTGCCGACGCCACTGTCATCACGTTTAGCTCGCCCGTGTTCACATCTATCTTTGCTTGCATATTTCTGAAAGAGAAATACAGCCCTTGGGATGGCCTCTTCACCGTCTTCACTATCACTGGCGTGATCCTTATTGTGAGGCCCCCGTTTCTGTTTGGCGCCAGCGCCGCGGGCAGGGGCGAAAGCTACTCCCTTCACCTGAAGGGCACGATCGCAGCGGTCGCGCACGCCGTGTTCGCCGCCCTGACCCTGGTCATCCTCAGAAAGATGGGTAAGTCCGTGGACTACTTCCTGAGCATCTGGTATTACGTCATCCTCGGCCTCCTGGAGAGCATCATTGTCCTCTTCATCATCGGGGAATGGAGTCTGCCCTACTGCGGGTTGGACAGGCTGTTTCTCATCCTCATCGGCCTGTTTGGTTTGGGGGGTCAGGTGTTTCTCACGAAAGCCATCCAAATAGAAAAAGCAGGGCCAGTGGCAATAATGAAGACTATGGATGTGGTCTTCGCTTTCATCTTCCAGATTATTTTCTTTCACGATGTGCCCACGTGGTGGACAGTGGGCGGGGCCTTGTGCGTCATAGCCAGTAGCACGGGCGCGGCCGTGCGGAAATGGTGCCAGGGTTCCAAATGAGGCTTTGCTGCTGAGTGCACGGTCCCCCAGTGCGGACACGCCACACGTGCACACACCTGGAAAATCTACATTTCCTTCACTGATTATACTTAATAAATTTCATAATTAAAGTACCATTTTTGAATATGGTATGTCTTTAATTAGCTAAGAATTAACCAGTGTGGTCTAGCAATTTTTTTTTTCTCAATTGTTTTGGTTTTGGTTTCTCTTTGGGTTTTTTGTTGTTGTTGGGGTGGCATCGGTAAGAGGACAGATCATTAGTTGGGAAAAAAACTGCAAAATGTTCTATGACTGGTATAAATATATGTAATTTTTTAAAGTGTATTTTTGGTATTGATGGGATATATAGGTGGGTAGGAAATTTTAGATGCTCTTTTAGCAGTGTAGAGGCTAAGAAACTTACTGATTATAATGCTGCTATAATTGGTATTATGTTGGAAATTCATTTGAAACCTAATTCCATTTAGGAGGCCAAAGCTGAAACTTGGAAAAGGTGCCTACTTAATGGTGTTAATAATACAAATGAATTAGCCTTATTTTCAAGGCTTTTATAAATGATTATCTTTCTTTTAACCCATATGAGTGCCTTTTCATTTTGATGCCAGAATTTTTATATGTAAACTTTAAAAAAAAAAAGTTTTTGATCACCAGGTTTGGCTAGAAGTTTTCTGTTCAGTGGCATTCACAACTGTAGCTATCGTTCTATAATTTTAAGTTGTCCTCTGTGTTCTTGAAACTGCACTACATTTTTCTTAACTTTCTAAGGTTTCAGGTCTTTAAACCACAAGAGAGAAATCTTGGCATAACCAATGTGCACATTTCCATGCTGAAGTATTTTCCCCTCACTAGAAATGTGATTTTCTATAAATTCTCTTTGAATTTATAGTGTGATGCCAAATAAAATTTTCTCAGGATTTTATTAGGTTGAACCATATAAAATTGCTGAAATTTTACCTTTTTAACTTACAAAAACCATAGTTTCTTACGGATCACCCTAATAGATACCTCCCTTATCCTTTCTACACCAAATATTTAAAAGACTGTGGCATATATTTTTTCAAAACAACTTTAAAATACAGCAATCCTATTAAGCTTATTTTTATAGTCCTTTTCCCTTATGGAATTATATATAATAATGCTTCGTGTTACTTGTTAAATGTAAAGACATGGATTCATGGTTGATTGACTTTTGTAGTTTCTTGAACAGAAAAATTCACTGTTAAATTCTAGTGTATCAGTATGGTATTAAATGTCAGTGCTGTGGTACCATGATACTCACTTCATGAATTCAAGTAGCATTTTTTATCTGGAACTTCATCAGGCCAATACTCTGCAGTTAAAGAGAGAATGTAATATTTAGGAAGGCCTGGGAGGTTAATCAGGAAGTAGAGAGTACACGCAAATGATTCTTTATCACAATGAACCCTTTATTGGTTCCAACTCTTACTGTCCAACCTAGCATCTGTTATTATCTTAAGCCTGCAGATTTGAAAGATTATAGGCTCTTTCTCTCCCTTTCATCATAATTCTTCCAAAGAAAGAAAGAACTTGGCTTCTGAGGTTTATGCCTTGGTGAGAAAGGATCTTTTCCAATAGTTCCAAAAGGAAATTTTTAGCTTGCTGATCTTCCCAAATGCTTCCCACCTGACAAACTCTAAATGAAGTCTACTTAGGGGAGTCACACTATCATTATAACTTTAGCCTAATACACAATTTTTGGAGTTTAGAGTTGAAGAAGCATCGTTTTGCAAAGGTCTTAGATAGTTACAGAATCCGAGCATTTTAGAGCTCAAAGATTAGAAATCCTCTTGCAGGAGCCACGCTGCACAGATAGAGAGGCTGGGAAGGGGATCTGCCCAAGATGGGTTTCCATGGCCTTCTCCTTTCCCTTATTTCCATGACAAAGTATGGAAAGTAAACCACTGCTTAAGCTACCTAAGGTAAATTAACTCAGGGAACCCTCTCCTGGTTCTTTACCTTGCACAATAAAAGAACCTATGGGACTTTGAGAGTTAAATCCCTTTGGGCCTGTACACTAGAGACATGTTTTATTTCAACAGTGTGTGGTTTAAGTACTTGAATGTCACAATATATACCAAGGTTGGAGAAAATGTTCCTTCTCTCAACTTTTACAGGGTGTCATTCTTAAACACTTTTATAATGTCTAAGGTATATACAAGGATGTGTATTGTAACAATTATGGGTGTGTATATTTTGCAAAGATTGTAGTTTCTATATCTTGAAAATATTTTCATAAATTGTTTTTATTTTATAAATACTAATAAAGTTAATATGAAAGAAGGCTATAATGTTGGTTTTTATGATTATAGCAAATGTGCTCGCCAGTCTATTTCCTTTTTCATCCATGTGCTTCAAAATTCATTTTATAAAGGATATTGATCCCTGGTCTTTCAGCTGTGATGTAATCTCAAGTTTCAATCTGTTTTGTTGTTTTTTTTTTAAGATTTTATATATTTGTCAGAGCACAAAGCAGGGGGAGCAGCAGAGGGAGAGGGAGAAGCAGACTGTAGTTAATACTGTAGAGTTGAACATTCTCCACTTCAAAATGATTCCCAGTTCAGGGTCCTTACTCCTGAGCAGTTTCCCCAGGAACTACAGGAACAGTCTAATGGATTTCAAACCTCATTTGACTCTCTCCTGCCAGCACATAATTCCACTGTTGGGCAATTCTCAATTTCCTGGCTGATCTGCCCACATAGGTGGCCAAGGGTCACCAGTCTTATGCATAGGTGTTGCCACCTTTCCAGTTCTGGCTTTAGCTCTGATCTTCTGTATTACATTTGGCTCTGGCTGGGGAATGAGCCTGATTTTCTATGTGTTTCCCATGCACTACATACTACTACATACTGCATACATACTACACTCAGTATGGCTCTTCTAGCCCCTTGAATCTGCTTGCTCAGTAAACACAATTAGTCTCTTGAGGGTAATCTAGTGGTAAGAGAGCCAGATGTCTTTATGTAACATGTTGGCCTCTAATGTAGGTGTATAGAGCTGTGGTCAGCACTGGGCATTAGAATTTGATTCTTAGGGTGTAGGTTGGGCACATGAAGCCTGAGCACCACACCAATCACACCATTATATGGTGCCTTTGGTCCCTTCTGTGAAATCTAATACAGCTACCAAATTCACTTGGAATTCTGCAAGATGCCCTAACAAGGACTCTGTGATCCACAAAGACCCATCCAAGTTTTAGCCTATTTGAACACTAGATTTGGAGCTGGACTTGGAAAACCAATTCACAGAGAGCCTGTGAAACTTTGCACTGCCCATCATCTCCTAGAAACTGGGGGGGGGGGGGCTTTATTAGAAGGAGGGTAAGGAGAAGACATATCTTGTGTCAAGGCAGGGCAGGAAATGTTGCATACAGAAGTCCAGTCCACAGGAAATGTTCCACTGGGTTGCACAAGGTACCATGCCAGCTATCATCTATTAAGGCAGATTTGTAATAATATAAAACAATGCTATTCTCACTAATTTTTTAAATAGTTATTTTTCATAAGAATATTATTTATGTTAACATGGAATCATTTTAATAATTTTTTTGTTTTGCCTTCAAATATGGTAAATACCTCTCTATATAATGCACATAACAGAAGCTCTTTGGAGTTCTCAATAATGTTTAAGAGAGTAAAGGAACATAAAACCAAAAAGTTCCCAAGCTGCGGATTTAATATATAGTGTTATCAAATTTGAAACCTTAAAAAAAAAAACCAATGATTAGGCCCACCATCAAATCTGCCAACTTTTTCATGAGGTTCTGATAGTTTGAAATGCAGCTCAGTAATAGTTTGTAAATTAGAAACATCTTTAATGTGATGTTCTATTTTAGAATTGTGAAACAACTTTAAATGTATATAAGCGATCCAAATTATCTACCCAACAGAGGGCAAAGGAACAACAAGAAATCCAACTGGTCTATGCTCACAGGGTCATATCAAGTTGTCTCTTTTACTTCCTACATATATGTTTTAGTTCCTTTGTACATGTGTTTTGGAAAAGTCAGAAGACTTTGATAATTTGCAGGTAAGTATGCATTGGTACAACTTCTATGAAGGGCAACTTAGCAACATCTATCAATTTACAAATGAACATGCTTTTTTTTTTTTTTTTTTTTTTTTTT